>NW_021703769.1:37888760-38057226 GCF_005190385.1 Monodon monoceros | reverse complement strand
TGTGTGTGTGTGTGTGTGTGTGTGTGTGTGTGTGTGTGTGTGTGTGTGTTGGTGGAGGGGCTGGCTATCTTAGATGACAAATCCACATATGTTATCTGAACAACATCCTGGCTTTTGTCTCCAAAGACTTAGATCCAATGACAGGGATGGGAATAAAAGAAATACCTGGAGTGATCTGAAGAAGCAGAGAAGGTTCCTTTCCAGGTGAGGCAATAGAAAATAGTCCCTGTGCTCTGGAGGGGGGCAGAGAGAGGTGAGTGGGTACAGGAGGCTTGGGAGGCTTAAACCTTCATTAGATTTGGGGAGGGGCCTAGGAGGTTATCAAGGTGAGTAAAGGGTATTCTAACCAGATGTTTCTTCAAAAGCATCGAAGCAAGAGCTTCAAAAAAGTTGCATTTTGGAAGAAACTGGGAGAAGAAATGGGGGACTAGCCTAAAATTTACACCACCTTTTGGCCTTGAGGTGCAAACAGCTTCAGCTGATGGGCACACATCCTCCTGTGCCTTTTCATCTTCCCCGTTTCACTGCACCCCAGACCCCACTTCTGTTTGGGGATCACTTTCCACAGTGATCCACCTGCACTCACACCCTTTCCTTGAGCTCTGTTTAGGGAGGGGAGTGGGGAAACCCCGACCAAGACAACAGCAGAGGTGAGTAGGACTTGAGAAGCTTTCAGATCCATTTTGAAGACTTTTATTCCCATTTAGACTCCTTCACCACAAGTCATTTTCTGTTTCTATTCCAGTTAATGTCCTAAGACTCTGCTAAATCTGGAATGTCCCCTCATGGACATTGAACTCAACCAGCTACTCTCATTTTCCATCCTTCCTGAATATTGGACAGTGATGACTTGTTAACTCCTTGAAGCTCAGGTCTCCTTTGCTTTCCAAGGGCTGCATATACTGTGTTCTTTCCTCCCTTTCTGAACCTGCCTCCTCTGACTCATTTCCTGCTCCCATTAACCTGAAGAATAGGCTTGAACCTAATCTCTCTCTGACCATCTCCAACCAGTTCAATGTCAAAACCAGCACTGTGACTTTTTCTGAATGGGTTTCAAATTTAGAGTTCCCTGGAAACCCTGAGACTTCCTCTGAATTCCAACCCTGTATTCATACCAGTCTGGTGAAAATTCCACCCTGAATGTTATGCACAAGCTCAGTATATCCATAACTAAACCAAAAATTCATTCCAAACTGGAAATGCAACAATTAAAAACAACAAAAAAGGACAGATATAAGAAAAAAGAAAGAAATGGCACATCTAAAGGTCAAATCTTAGAGGAAGACAAGAAGATAAAAGACAAGGAGATAGAAAGAATCATAAATAGAATATGCCAGCCTGGTCAATCGGAAGAATTGTGACATTTTTGGAGAGGGTTAGAGAAGTTGAGGAAAAAGCAACTTTAGGATGAAAGGAAAGATGAAGAGGTCTGTTTTGATTGTATTAGGTTTCTGTACTGAGTATTTTCCCTGTTCAGTTTTAAATATATCCATAGACCTGGGGTCCTTTCCTATTTTTCTCACTGATCTTGGTCACACATTATCTCCTTGATTTCAACTTTCTTCAGCCTCACAGGGACTTCTTGAGGAAAATGTCAACAACTTCCAACAAAGTATTTCTTTCAATTCTCTCTTGAAGCCAAACTTGTGAACAAAATAGAAAAAAATAAATATATTATAATACATAAATAGAATCAAATATAAAAATAATAAATATTAAAATATACAACATGTAAAAATAACCACCAAAACTCCCATCTGGAACCTTACAGCAATCAAATCTGATACAATCACTCTTTACTTTTCAAAAATGACTTAAAAGTTTGCTTTACATTCTTTTACTACTTGAGATGCACCAGGAAAATACCATTCTTTATAGGTTTCAACCAGACAGTGTAAGGCCTGTGACTGGAAGCAGGTGTAAAGATTCATCTGAAGATACCAATGGCACAGAGTATGGATTTTATTTTATTTTTAAATCCTTCAAACCTCCTACTCTGTTTAGAGGCCTGACAGCAGCCACCTTCCTAATAGCCTGTTTTACTTGTCACCCACCTTTGAGCCATTACAAACCTGTTAATTGCTGTCTGGGTAACAAAGGGAAACAACACCATTGTGCTACTAATAAAAAACTGTATGAATTGCTTCTCCTCCAAAATGCAATGATTTTAATTGACTTTATTTTCTTCCAAGAGGAAACAGAGATGCACCATCATGGTGAGATCTGCCCTCATTAATGGAGATGTATCACTAATTTAAGATGCAAGTTGAAGGCTGGTAAATATCCATCTTGCAGCTCGCCATCCTGCAGCATACACAGAATCTGGTATACAAGCTTCTCTATTCCTCTTCCCTCTCAACGTCCCCCTCCTGGGACCCAATAAAGGACTTGGGAGCAGGTAAAAAGCCATACATTATTCTGCAGCTTTATTCCAGCTGCACTTTGGAAGACAGATTTGCAGGCTCTGAACCAACAGGGAATGAGTCACTCAGCGCATTTTCTTAGGATACCGCTGCAATGTTACTGTTTGCTTTCCCAATAACTGCATAACCACGGACAGTAACAAATACACAGAGACATTTTCTTCTCTGCACCTCAGAAAGCTGTCTCTTCATGAATATCTCTTCCTTAGCTATTTCCTTATCCAATTTTTTCATGTCAGAGCTAGGAATTTGTGTGACAGGGTATTTGGTACATTTCCATAAGGCAAGGATCAGCCACATCCACAATGATTCTAGGCAGCTTCGACTAAGAGCTCCACAGGGTAAGTCTGTGATAATTAGCTGGATTTCTCAGGTCCAAAAGTAGTCATATTAATGAGAACCCCAGATTATAGAAGAAAGCTGAGGGACCAAGACGGTGAGTATTAGGCATCTCTGTGTTTTGAGCTATTGAACGAGTTAGGTGAAAAAAATTTCATTCACTCAACCATTGTTTATGGTGCACCAACTCTGTACGGAGCTCCTGCTAAGCTATGTGGGTGGGGGGGTGTAGAGCTGTTAACGTGATCCCTAAAGTTCCTGCTTTCCTGGAAATCACATACTGGGCAGGGAGTGAGATTAAAATTATGCAATTAAATAAATGCATTCACAGAAAAAAAAAAAAAGTCCATTCATTACCTGTGAATGCATTACCTGCATTCACAGGTAATGGTGATATGAAGAAAATCAAAGAAGTATCGTGATAGTGATTTGGGCAGTGGCCAGGGCTGCTTAAGAGGAGATGACCAGGCAAGACCTCTCTGAAGAGATGCCATTCAAAATGATGTGGCAGTCTTGTAATGGGGCACCCAAATTCTTGGATATTCCTCCCACCAAGAGGTGGGTTCTATGTCCCTGCCCCTTGTCCCTTGAATCAGGCTCTCTGACTACTGACAAAGAGAGAAAAGCAGAAGTGACGCCATGCCAATTCCAGGGCCGAGGTCTTAAGAAACTGACAGCTTCCACTTCCTGTCTCTGGAGGGAATGCTTGCTCGTGGAAGAAGTGAATGTTCTACCTTGGAGATGTAGATCTACATTGTGATCTCCTACCACTTCACTTCCAAAAGTGGAGATCACCTCTATTGATCTATATAGCCCCTTCCTAACCCAAAGTTCCACTTAGCAGGACAATGTAGAAATGTAGCTACTGAGATGTCATTCTGACCTCCAGGCCACTTGTTATATATGTGGTACCTATAGGTCAAAATATTTATGGTCCATATAAATGCATTATTCTTTGCATAGAAAAGGATGCCATAAAGTTGTCAACACTGGGATGTAAATGCTGAGTGGCAGGCAGGTGACAGATCAGTGTAAGAAATACCTTGGGGTCAGACAAGCATCTGAGCAGCCTTCAGATGTATGGTACCTTGTTGGCATCTGTGCCTTTTCCTACAATACATCTATGCTCATCCCCGGGATAAGACAACAAGAAGTCAAGCCCACTTGCCTCTCCTTCTTGGAATGTCAGAAGTTGAATGCTTCATCAGGATTTTAAATGGTGACTCCAGATTCCTTTTCAGCTATTCTAGGATGAGCTGATTAAGTCATTTTACTTCATGAGCAATGAAGGGTTTAGGGTTGATTTCTGGCCACAGTTAATTCTGGTGAAATGACATCATGAAAATATTGAGGGAGAACAGCAATATTAATTCATCAGACGTTATTTATTAGTGATGTGTTATGTAACAAATAGGAGTCATAAATTTAAGGAAATGCACTGTCATTAATCATTCACTATTTATAATGAAGGCCCATAGAACTTCATTTGAACAATCTCCTCTCACAATCTGCTTATTACAAGCTCAGCTGTGGCTGCCTTTTCTACCCTGTGACAAATCCTCTTTCCTTTCTAATTACTAATCGTCCTTTACAATTCTAAGGAAAGTAACTGTTCTATCTGTTGCTATGGCTTCCCAGCGTAAACCAAGTTCTCTCTTCCTTTTTGCTGAGAGTAACCTGATTTATTTTTTCAGGCAGCTGTGCCCAGCCCCCAGAGGACAAATCCTAATTGGTCTAAGCCAATCAAAGAAACCATTCTGTTTTGCTGTCATTTGTCTAGAAATAGATATAGTCAGCCCTACATATCCATGGGTTCCGCATCCACGGATTCAACCAACCTCGAATGAAAATTATTAGAAAAAAAAATTCCAGAATATTCCAAAAAGCAAACCTTGAATTTTCCACCTGCCAGCAAATATTTACACAGCATTTATATTGTACTAGGTAGTATAAGTAATCTAGAGATGATTTAAAGTATACGGGAGGATATGCCTAGGTTATATGCAAGTATTACCCCATTTTATATAAAGGACTTGAGTGTCGGTGGATTTTGGTATCTGAGGGGAGTCCTGGAACCAATCCTCTGCATATACTTAGGGACCACTGTACCAGTTTTTCTCTGCTACCTGAGAGTAGAGTGTTCCTATGACACCGTTCTTAAGCCAAAATGGCATAAAGTGAAGAAGTAATTACCTTAGGATACACCTTGTTAATGGATGCAAAAGGTAAATCAAGATAAAGCACAGATGCTCACAGACACACTTCAAAGCTATGACAGCCTGACGCTGAGATGCTGAGTGTAGGTCCTGGGGAAAGAGTTTGGTGGTGCCCCTCTCGCTGCTCAGGGCACCTCTTATACCAGCTCACTGCAAAACAAACTTACTGAAAACAAATAAAGGCACTTTGGAAAGAAATATTAGGGCCCTGGGTACCTGAAGAATAACCTAGACAAAAAGCCTTGGTGTCTGGAACACAGCCAGCATCGGGCCCTCCAAAGCACATGGCTTAGAACAGGGGCCCCTCCTGGCTGGGTCTAAAGTGGGCTGAGGAGTGGCCGGTTAAGGGATGATGTTAACCCAAATGTGACAAAGAGATGGGCTGGAATGCCAAGGCCCAATCAAGATGCTAGTCCCCGGGAACACCAAAAATAACTCTTCAACTTTTCAGTTTATTTTATTTGCAGATCAGAACTTCAGTGATTTTCAGCAAATGAAAAGTAGTTGTTCTTGGATGGAAATATACAGAGATGGACTTATCACAAAGCTAATGAAACTGAAGCTCCAAGCCCCTCCGTTGCACTAGTTCTGAAAGAAGCTTTGGCAATACGCTAGCAGGATGACGGTGCCACCATCTTATGTCTAAGAGGGAAGATATCACCTCATCCTGAAGGTAGCAGAATACTTTTTTGTATGTGTAAAGGTAAGGCTTTTTAAAAATTCTTGACTTTAAAAGGGCCCCCAGAAAGTAAAATGGTTTATAGTTTGGCAGTTCCTTAAGAAGTAAAATATACTGATAGAATTTCCATGTGATCCAGCATTTCCATTCCTAGATATATACCCAAGAGAATGGAAAACAGGGACTTGAACAGATACATATACACCAATGTCCATAGCAGGCTATTCACAATAGTCAAAAGGTAGAAGCAACCCAAGTACCCATCTACAAATGAATGGATAAACAAAATGAGGTCTAAACATACAATGGAATGATATTCAGCCTTTATAACGAATGACATTCAGATACAAGCTTCAACATGGATGAACCTTGAAAACATTATGCTAAGTTAAATAAGCCAGACACAAAAGGAAAAATATTGCATGATTGCACTTATATGTGTTACCTAAATCAGGCAAATTCAGAGACAGAAAGTAGATTAGAGGTGACCAAGGGTTGGGGAAGCTGAGGCTGAAGAGTTACACCTTAATGGTTACAGAGTTTCTACCTGAGGTGATGAAAGTGTTCTGGAAATAGTGTATTAGTCAGAGCTCTCCAGAGAAACAGAACAAATATAGAGATATATATATAAGAGGAGATTTATTATAGGAATTGGCTCACAGAGTTCTGAAGGCCAAGTCCCACAGTCTGACGTCTGCAAGCTGGAGGACAAAGAAAGCTGGTGGTACAATTCAGTCCAAGTCTGAAGGCCTGAGAACCAGGGTCCACTGGTGGAAATCCCAGACTTTTAGTTGCTGGTGCTGCTGGAGTGGGGTCCACACTTGGAGAAGGGTGGTCCAGCAGCCTGGGCATCACCTGGGGACTTGTTGGAAATGCAGTACCTCAGGCTTCTGCCGGACTCACTGAATCAGAATCTCTGTGGGGTGGGAGCCTGTGATCTTGTTTGAAGGCCCTCCCAGTCCCTAAGCGCATGAGAATACTGGTCCAGAACTTGAGCTTCACGTGTGTATATTAGATACATCTTTGTTTCCCCCTTGTCTGCTATGAAAGATTGAGGGATGGAAGACACTATATGATAAATCAGATCAGCATCAGTGAACACAAAGAACAGGACAATTTAAGGGACCCTGGGGATTCTCTGTGATCATATCAGATGCGTGAGTTTATGCATGCCAGGGGGAAGGGGAGGAAGACAGGGACCCATCCTAGAGCCTTTCAAACCCTTGTAGCCTGCAGACTGTGCTCCCTGGGCCCAGAGGACGCCGATGACAATCTGAGATGAAGAAAGGAACTCATGATTGGGGAATCAGGAGCCCTCACTCATCACAGAAGGAAAAGAATTGTCCTGGAGATGCCCAAGGCATGCAGAAAGGCTTCTCTATTTTCCCTTTTAATGACTTTTCTATGATTGCAAAAGCAATACGTTATCATCATAGAATATTGAGAAAATATAGAAAGATACAAAGAAAATAAAAGTGATCAACAATCCTGCTCTCCAGATAGAGCCACTTTCTCCATTTGATATTTTGATGTATATTCTATATCCTATCCAGCTATATACACATACACACTGCTGTATATGTAAGAAACATTTTTAAAATGTAAATACACATTTGTATACATATTTATACATATTTTATATATAGAAATGTAAATATGCCTACACATTTATGGTATGTATTATATATGCATATATACAGATACTATATATGACACTCACACATGTAATATATATACATATATTTAAAAACTTTAAAAACTATAGATATACAAATATGTACATATATAACATTAATATGTGTATATGTTATATATAACGTACTTTACGTGAAATATGCATATGTATAAATATATACATAAATATATAAATATTAGGCATATAAATACATAATATAGATAATATAATTTTTCTGTAAATGTAAATATACATACACAACTTTGTAACCTACTTTTTTACACTTAGCAATATATTGTACTTCACTCATTTAAACAGGACAGTTACAAAGTGCAAATTTTAAGTTGCCCACCACTGACCACTCCTCCCTTCCCCCAAATCCCCAGCCTCCAACTAGAGGCTATAAAACTTTACAGATTACGTGAAGACTTCGTGGAAAGAGAAGAGGTAAAAATCACCTCTTCCTTCCCATGAGAACCAGTGAACCAGGTAATTCCTGGGACAGCCAGCCCCCATCCCAAGGTGCTGGGTCACCACCTCCCACACTGATGCCCTTCCCACTGCAGTCCACATGCTCAGCACCAAATCAGGGGACAGAGCCATCCCAGCCCCTCTGATGATTCCCTGTGTTTCAGTTCAGCCACCCCAACTCTTCAGTATCACACAGAGTCTAAAAATTCAAAATGAACTGAAAGTAATTATGTTTTGAGATCTGTGTGTTGGGGGGTAGGATTCCAGATCATCTCTTGTGCTAACAGGGATTGATCCACTGCAGGGTCCTAAACAGGGTTCAAAATCATGGTCATAAAGCTACACACGGGCAGACCTACAGGACAGTCCCAGCCCTACCCCCAAACCTGAGGCCCTCTTTTTTCCTTTGTCTTTATCAAGAAGTCTACCCAGGCAGAGTCTAAAAAATTTTAAACAAAATGATGCAGGCTCTCATTTAAATCTTTTAAAAATAAATGATTTCACAGAGCTTATTTCCATGTTTATTCTATTGATTCAATTTAAAACAAATGGTAACATGGAGCTCATAATAAGCCCAAACAGTCTAGGGATCATTATCATTTTTGGAATAGTAACTCTTCCTTTTTTCTCCCTCTACTGCTGCAATTAGGATAGAAGAGAAAATTGGATTTTAATTAATCAGCAAGTGCTCTTCTCTTCCAATCACTGGGAATTTCAAGGCTGTAAAACTACAGTGTAGGGAGGTCACATGGCTCCAAAAATAGCTGGAAAAAAACAAAAACAATGACTCCTGGTCCTGGTGCTTTTTTTAAGAATTCAAAGGCAGTTCAGTGTAAGATTGGAAAACTCATGCAGGGGCCGACCAGGGTCTCTCTGAGCAGGAATGTTTTGCTAAGGGTGGAAGCTAGCTGCAGCACCCATGTCCCTTCCTAAGACCTCAGAGGGGCAGTTTAGCTGCTTTCCTCATCAGAAGAGCTTGAGCCAGCAGAAATACTACCCAGAGACACCTGCTTCTGTCACCAGGAGCCAGCTTGGTATGTGGTACACCTCTCTCCTCTCCCTCCCCAGCCGCCCAATGATCTCTTTTGTCTCAGACACTGGCATTATAAGCCATATTAATTATAGATCAATCTCTAATTTGAAAGTATGAGGCAAGACTGTAGGGGGTCTCATTAACATAAGATTCAAAGCTGACTCAGAGCCTAATTATACTGTAACCAAAAAAAAAAAAAAAAAATCAGGCTGGATTTAGGTTTGTGCAAAGCAGTTTCTCAACAATGAGCACATCTGTAAAGGTATTTTAAGATACACGTGCCATTTTGGAGTCTTTCTGTGACTCACCTTTGTTTAATATTTTTCCTTGCTGATGGTTACATGTGCATATGTGTGCTTATATGGACACGTGTGTCAGAACCCAGCAGGCGAGAACAGTTTATGAACACATCAAAGGAGCATCTACAGGAAGGTGTTGACTAAACTTAGAGGCCTGCTGTGAGCCAGAAAGATAGAGTCAAGTTCAAACATACTTATGAAGTGCTAAATGAGCTTCATTTACTAAAGATTACTGATATAAGCCAAACAGAGGCTCCTGAATAAATAAATATTTTTTTCCCTGGTCTACACCTCATTAAGGGAATAATGTCCTGTCAAATCTACTAGCTGCTACTAAATGTTGGTCTGAAGACGTCTGCAGATCTCAGACAACCAGACTTAATTACTTCTTTAAATTCCTTACTTTCAAATATGATTATACTCTGAAGTTCTGGAGATTAGAACTTCAACATATGAATTATGGGGGAAGTCAATTCATCCCATAACAGGAGATACGGGTGAAGTCTGAAGTTCTGCATTTCTAACAAGCTCCCAGGAGACGGCCGTGCTATTGATTGACCCATGGACCGTCCTTTGAATGATCCTGGTCTAGGAGATTGCAGCTGCCACCCCCATAACACTGCTCTTACGAACTACTGTTACTAAGGGAAGGTGGGCGGGCGGGTGTCACATTCCTCAGGTGTGTTCAAGCAAAATAAATGTTTATTGTTCTAGGGAAGAGATTCTCCAGCTTTAATGTGCGTCAGTGTCCCCTGGGTGATTTATCAAAAAATGTAAATTCCTGAGTCCCACCCCCAAAGATTCCAATTAAGGAGGTCTGTGAAGGGGCCAAATGTATCCTGTCTTTTCCCAAGTGTTGAAGGCCACTCAAATACAGCTGGGCCTCCAGACCACACTTGGAGAAACACTGATCTACCAAGTTCAACCAGATTACTTGGTGAGCTGTTCAAGGTAGTGGCCGTGTCTACATCATGTGTCTCAAAACTTAATATGCATGCGCTTCACCTACAGAACCTGCGAAAATGTAGATTCAGATTCACTAGGTCTGGGATGGAGTTGGAGATGCTCCATTTCTAAACAGCCCCCAGGTGATGTCAATGCTGCTGGTCTGTGGAGCACACTTTGAGGGACAGCGGCAAGATTCCAAATCTCACATGATGTCTGGACAAGGACTGATCCTACCATCTCACTTAAGGAACTCTTTGTATAATTCATGCACTGACCATTTATCTTTCATACATCTTTGCATTTTAAGGCAGCCCATAATAACCCTTCCATTATCTGATCTTCTCCAAATTGATTCTTCCTGGAGTTCATATAATTCTTAATTCAATTGTCCTGGGGACTCTCCTTTAGTACTAGGAATTAGAAGGTTGGAGTGCAGGATCAGAATTCTAAGTAACTTTGACAAATTGGAGAAACGTTACATTATAAATGAACAGGATAAAGTCCAACAGGGAAAGGTGCTAGACAGTGCCCTTAGGCATGAAAAATAAAGAATACACCATGAGGCGACCTGTAAAGCACATGTGAAGTGGAAATCCAGAATCTCATCATTCAAGGTGAAAAATTACACTAAAAATAAGTATCCAGGCAAGGAATTGCAGAGGAGCAAGACGGCAAATGCCTCTCTTACAATACAGAGCCCTAAGTTAAGAAGAAATATATTACTAGGCATTAAAATTACTCAGCATGTGACTAAGTTTTAAATATTAGACTTGTGATAATTAGGTTTGCATGGTTCCTAAACTCATTTTGACTTTGTTTTCTACTTGGGTTATACCTGCTATACATTTAAGTTGTTTAATAGTTACAAAAATCAATAAATCCATCCTGGCACATTAGAATCACCTGGGCCACTTTAAAAACTATCGATATCCAAGCCTGTTTGTATTAATTTCCTAGGGCTGCCATAAAAATACCACAAACTGGTTGGCTGAGAATAACAGAAATTTATTGTCTTACAGTTCCAGAGACTAGAAGTCTGAAACCTAGGTTCCCTCTCTGAAACCTGTAGGGAAAGGATTCCTCCTTACCTCTCCCAGCTTCTGGTAGCCCCAGATGTTCCTTGTGGCTGCATAACTCCAATCGAATCTTACCACAGTGATCTCTTTATGTCTCTTCACATAATCTTCCCTCCTTCATGTCTCCTCTGTATTCAAATTTCTCCTTTTTATAAAGACACTAATCATATTAAATTAGGGCCCACCCTGAAGACCTTAGTTTAACTTGATTACCTCTTTAAAGATGCCATTTCCAAATAAGGTCACCTTCGGAGGTACTACGGATTAGGACTTCAACATATCTTTTTGGGGAGACAAAACTCAACCCATAAACCAACCCAGATCAATTACATCAAAGTCTCTGGAGTGAGGCCCAGGCACCACTATATTGTGAGTAGCCTAGGAGTTTCTACCATGCAGCTTGGATTGAGAATCACTGCGCTGAGGGAAGGTTTGCAATGGCCTCTATTGTCATGGGAACCGCTGGTACTGAGGGTGATAAATGTTGAGCGGGACTTTGTTGACTAAAACACCAAAGCTGAGGGAATAGGAGATAAATAACTAACATTCTAAAGCAGTGGTGGTTCTCAATCTCGAACATACATGGAATAACCTAGGAACTTTAAAACATACTGAAGCCTGGGTACATCCCAGAGATTCTGATGTAACTGTCTGCGTGAGACTTGGGCGTGGAGAATTTTAAAAGCTCCCACAGGTCATCCTACTGTGCAATCAAGATGAGAACCACTGTTTACAAAGAAAGATTTGTTATGAAGTGGCCAAACTGGCCCTCAAGACTAGAAACACTGGAATAAGGGTCCCAGGCTCGTGATCCCAGGACTTTGCTCTCTCCACTCAACATCTTACCTTTTTAACAGATTATTTTACATCGAGTTGAAGGATCTTTAAATGTTACCTTTCCATTCTTCATATAAATATGGGCAAGTCTTTCTCATCTTAAAAAATGCAACCTTCCCCAACCCTACTTCCCAATCAATTACCCCTTTTCCCCCCTCACTATTACACAAAGCTTCTGGAAACATTATTCTAAACTCACCTTTGTCAAGTTCTCACTTCCCACATGCTTCATAAGCCTCTGAAACATGACCTGCCCTGATCATTTCCCTGTAGCTGAACTCACCAAAGTCACCAATGGCCTCCTAATTACCAAATGCACCTCCTCAGGTGGCCAACAGATACACTAAAAGATGCTCAACATTGCTAACAGGGAAATGCAATCAAAACCGCAATCAAAACCACAATGAGATATCACCTCACACCTGTCAGAATCACCATGCTCAAGGAGAACACAAATAACAGGCGAGGATGTGGAGAAAAGGGAACACTTGTACATAGTGGGAACATAAATGGGTGCAGCTGCTGTGGAAAACAGTATAGTGGTTTCTCAAAAAACTAAAAATGGAACTACCCTATGACCCAGCAATTCCACTTGGGTATATATCCAAAAAATCCAACACTAATTCAAAAAGATACATGCACCCCCAATGTTCACAGCAGCATTATTTACAAATGCCAAGGTATAAAAGCAACCTAAGTGCCCATTAACAGATGAATGGATAAAAAGGGTGTGGCATACTCACACACACACAATGGAATACTATTAAGCCATAAAAAAGAATGAAATTTTACCATCTGCAGCAACATGGATGAACTTGGAGGGCATTATGCTAAGTGAAATAAGTCAGACAGAGAAAGATAAATACTGTATCATATCACTTATATGTGGAATCTAAAAAGTACAACAAACTAGTAAATAAAACAAAAAGAAGCAGGCTCACAGATATAGAGAATAAACTAGTGGTTACCAGTGGGGAGAGGGAAGGGGGGAGAGGCAATGTAGGGTAGGGGAAAAAGAAAAAGGGTTATTATGGGATTATATGAAATCATATAATGTGTGTGAAACTTTTGAAAACCGTAAAGCACTCTAGAATTTAAAGAGTGTTTCATTCAATAAAAAGAAAAAAATAATTTAAAAAATAAAAAGAATTTAAAAAAAATACACACACATTCTTCTCTCACCTGAACTTTACTACATAATCTTCAAGACTTTTACCCCTTCTCTCCCTCTCCTGTGCTCCTCCTTTGGCTTCCACAGAGTCACTCTTTTCGATTCCTTTGGGGGCTCAACTGCCTGTTAATTAAATTTTTGTGTCCACTTTAGACCTAGTTTTGTCTCATTTTGGATTAGGTTGACATACAAAATTATGTTCTTTGTAACCAGAAGTGGATAAATATAGGTCAATCATACAGTTTAACCTTATGCCCTATCCCAATGCAATGTTAACCATACTGCCCCTGGCTTCAGCTGTCGTTTGTATACAGGGTTTGTCATTTGTATACTCAGACCAGTTGCCGAAGTATTGCAATATTTCCTGCCAATTGGTAAATAGTCGGTGCCTCGTGCCCTCCCACTACCCTGACTGTCCTGCTTCCTCTCCTGGTACTCCTGACACCTCCCAATGATCCAATAACTAAAGGGAAAATGCCTGGCGTAACAGGTGACCCCTGAGACCCTGCTTCAAGCCTATAGCCAGAATCTGTTCTGACTGGTTGATGTCCATGTTGTACTGATTGTGGAATATTTTCATATACCCCTATGTATTCACGATTTCCAAATGTCTCTATCCATTGATAAGAAATTATCTTTTCTTAGCCTCAGACCCATATTGTCACCTGACTCTCCCTACTTTGACATCACATAGACACATCAGAGCCAACACACCCAAGATGGGGCATCAAACCTCCCCACAGTGACAGACTTTAACTTTGGTGGCCCCAACAAACTACATCTCCAGGCACCCATGCCCTAGTGTAGACCCCTCTCACACTGACCCTGGGTTTGGCCATTGGACTTTCTTTGGCCAACGGGACGTTATCAAACATGGTGGAAACAGAGCCTTGAGAAGAACTTGTCCTCTTAGAATGCTCACTCCTGGGAGGCATCTGCCAAATTCTAAAGTAGCTCAGACTAGACTTCTTTGTTATGAGAGCAGGTAGAGGGAGAGGTCAGGGGGAGAAGGATAGAGGCCCCAGATGTCACCCAGCATCCCCACTCCATCCCGTCCAAATGTCTCACCTACAGAATCCTGAGAAGTAAAATGGTTGTTGTTTTAAGCTTCTGCATTGTTAGACAGGGTTCTCCAGACAAGAAGAACCACCAACAGGATATGCATGTATGTATAAAATATTTATTTATTTTCTTACTTATTTATTTATTTATCATAAGAAATTAGCTCATGCAGTTATGGAAACTGACAAGTCCCAAGATTTACAAGGTGAGTCGGCCAGCTGCAGACCCAGGAAAGATGATGGGGTAGTTCCAGTCTGGGTCCAACGGCCTGAAAACCAGGAGTACTGACAGTGTAGTTCCAGTCCAAAGGCCAGGAAACTCAAGACCCAGAAAGATCAATGTTTCCATTTGAGTCCAAAGGCAAGAAAAAGCCGATGTCACAGTTCCCCGGCAGTTAAGCAAAAGGAATTCCCTCTGACTCAGGGAAAGTCAGCCTTTTTGTTCTATTCAGGTTTTCAGCTGATGGAATGAGGCCCACACACATCAGGGAGGGCAATTTGCTTTACTCAGTCTGCTAATAAAAAACAAAACACCCTCACAGAAACACTCAGAATAACATTTGACCAAATACCTAGGCACCCCATGACCCAGTCGAGCTGGTACATAAAATTAACCATCACGACTTCTAAGCTTTTGGCTGGTTTGTTGTACACCAACAGGTGACAAAAAAATATGTGCTCCTTATACGATAGGGTACAGGACTGACCTATACAATACAGAATCAAGTCTACTCCTTGTATACTATGACCCACTTCAAGAAATGACATTATCATTCAATAGGACCTGAATCCAAAATTTAGGATTATCCTAGAATAATAGTTTTCCTCCTTTACACTTGATCATTAATATGTTATAATTCCAGCTCCTCGTTGATTTCATAAGGCTCTTTAACCTCACTGCCACTGCCCTTGATAGGACAAAAATGGCAAATACCTGGGATTGTGCTGTCACTCCCCCCTTCAATGACCATGGCCAATCCATCAGCCCTCGGTGTTCAGTTCACCAGGAAAGTGGCCACATAATTCTCCTCAACTCCTCACTGAAGGCATTTATGACAAATGGGTCACACGGTGTGCAGCCTGATTGCTATCCCTGTTTGCTATCCCTGTTCTAGACCCTACTGTATTAAAGCAAAACCATTTGCTGGTTACACCAACCTCCCCTCCCATTACCCAAATCAGTTTATTTACCACCTTCTAGAAGGATTACCAAATTAATCTTTCTAACGTGCATTTGAAGTTGTCTGGGTTGCCAACCTGCACTCACCCAAGACTCAGAGGTTTTCGGATGTGTTAGATTGTTTGCAAAGATGGCTCCAGTTCTCTGCCCTTCCCAAATCCATATCCCTTGTGATGTGACTTTTCAGCTCCTCCCATCAAGAGATAAAGTCTGTTTCCCCATCCTTGAATCCTAGGGGCTTGGTGACTTGCTTTGAACAGGAGAGGTAACATGGTGGAGACTCTGAGCCTCAGCCTCATGAGGCTGTGAGCATGTGCCCTCTCTTGGAACCCTGCCACTGGCATAAGAACAAACCTGAGCTCGCCTGCTGTGGAGAAAATGACATGGAGTGGGGCCACATCCCTCAATCTAAGCTCCCCCCCCAGATATGTTAAAGGGCACAGCCAAGCTCAACAAAGCCACCTGACTACCCACAGCTGAGCACAGGTAGATTATCATTATACACCAAGCCATAGCCACTCAGGTGACCCAAAGCTGAGGTTTTGTGGTTGGTTGTTACATAGAATCTCACGGCCATAGGTAATTGATACAAGGTTTATATGAAGGACGTGTGAGCAGGTCCATCACAGCTCTATTTGCACGAGAAACGAAACAAATACTAGGAGAACTCATCCAACTGAGTCAAGGAACCAAATAAACCAAATATAAGAATCAGCAAATCTATAGGTGGCTATTGTAGGAAGCGCTTTATTAAGAACACAAGGGGGCACCTGCCAACCCAACAATGTTGATGCTAACACTTTCATTACAGGTGGGAGACAAAGCCTGCATCAGCACTGGAGTATACTCAGAATCTTCAAAGGCCGTTTGGCAGCATCAGAGGCCTCGGCAGCTGACATCCCTGCAGGGAACTGAAGCAGGGGATATGGCACACACTACATGGTCACTAAGAGGACTGTGATTGTGAGAACATTGGAGACGCCTCTGAGAAACTGTCAGAAATAAAACAAGGCACCCTGAAAGGTCCTGCCGAAGAAAGAATGCTTCGTGATAATCTTTTTGACTCTATCTTGCTCCACCACCTGGTGTGGATTGGGAAAAATGACTTATAAAAGTCTGAAATTGTTCAGTAATTCTCCTTTGCTCTCCAAAAAACAAAGAACAAAAAAAAAACTGGTTAACACCGAAAGACAGGTTTATTCATCTCTCACCCCACATGGATGTAAAACAACCTTCTCACACACACAATGTTCACCTGTCTCTTTTCTATCTCTCCTTACTCTCCCACACCTCTTAGATCATGTGGTTTCTCATTCCCTGCCACAGCGACTAGAGAAGTGAATTCCTCTGTTTCTAAAAGAGCATCTCACAAGCCCCACAGTTGACCTCCTTCTAGGACATAGGATTTTATGCAGAGAGTAGAAGCTATAGTTCTTTTCTTCAAGCTACAGTATAAACAAGGGTATGGTGGTCCCTTCCCTTCATCGGCAACAATAAACTTGCATTGTAGAATGTAAAAAAAATGGCCATAAATTCATTGCAGGTCCTACCCTTAAAAGAGAAGTCTATTTCTCCACCCCTTGAATCTGGGTTTGGTCATGTGACTTGTTTTGGCCAATGGGACCTAAGCAAATATAATGCAAAGAGAGGCTTGAAAAGAGCTTGCATATTGAGGCCTGTTCTTTCTCTGCTGTTCTTGGAACTCAGAGATAGCAGTTTGAATGAGCCCAAGCTAGCTTCCTGGAGAGGCCAAATGAGAGAAAAACAGAGCACCTGAGCCTTCAGCCCACCAACCTCCAGATATGTGAGTGACGTCATCCTGCCCAACCAGCAGCCAGGGGCAGCTGCTGCATGAGTGGGAACTTAGGCAAGACAGGCTGAAGAATGGTCCAGTCTAGCCCAGCCCAAACTGCCAACCCACAAAATTGTGAGCAAATAAATGTTGGTGTAAGCTGCTAAGTTTTGGAACAGCTTATTTACGCAGCAAAGGCTCATGGGCACATCACTGAAAATATGGTATAGGATGTCAGAGGTGAATGTGCAGTGGGGAACCATAACATCTCCTCGTATGAGATGAGCCTCCCAAACCACAGCAAATTGTAAAGGGGATAGGATGGAAGAATTTATTTCCGTCTCTATCATCAGAATCTGATGTTAAAAGCCCATGGAGAAAGTAAAACAAAACAAACAACAACAACAACAAAAATACAAAGTAAAATCAAAACAACAGCTCCTCTCAAATCTTAGAAAATGAAACAGGTATATTTTTCTGAAAAGAGTAGTTCTGCTTATGTAAACTATGTAGCTGGCCATGTGTTTTTCTTCTCTTTGGTTTAAAAAAATTCAGATCCAAGTTTAAGTCCTACCTCTAACAAATGACTAGGACTTCTCAGAATTCAACATATTGTTCATTTACTTATTTGGGAGGGGGGCATATTTTCCACAGAGTATTTTTCCACAGAGTATACAAACTGTTACTTCTATTCCACTTCATTTTCACCTTTTTTCTAATATATTTGTCTTAAAACATTCCAAATGCCTTTTGAATGAAGACTTGACACACGTAACATTTACTTATTGATTTGTTCTATTTTGACTCAAAGGCACACCTTAAATTGAGGGGACCACAATGTCCATTCTTCCTTGTTTTCTGCTTCTACTTTTTCCCCCGTGGCCATGGATAGAGTCACAGGAAGGGAGGAGGAAGTGGGAAATAGAGGTGGTAAAACATTTTGCAATTTTCCAAGCGCTAGGTATAATCTAGGAGATGTGCATTTTCTATTGAAATAATTTTCTCCATAACAATACACAGTCTTATTAGAACTGTATTTTTACTGACAGAGCCCAGAGTTGCTTCACTCAGCCTCCTGCACATAGAAGGAAAAATAAACAAAAAAAACAAAAAAAAGAAAAAGCACAAAATACACTCATCACTGTGATATAAATATGCTTTGATTTGCTCAGTCTCTTATTTATTTTTCTTTCGAGATCCACAGCCTTCCTGGACACTTCCAAACGATTCTGGGACTGACTGCATTTTCATGAAGTTATTTGAATTTTGATCTATGTCTTTAATCAGGCACATTGCTTTGAATACATTAGTTTGAATGGTAGAGTCAAATGGCTACTGTTTTTTCTGTAATGTGAGTAAATAAATTAATAGGATTTAGGGATTAGCTTGAATGTCTTCTATGTGACCTAGACAATAGAGTGTCTTATTATAACTGCATTCCTGACAATAAAGCATATAGTGTTTCCCAGTGAGTCAAAACAATAGCTATATAAATACAAAACATATTACTCATGTCTGCTGTGTACTTAGTTGTCCATTATTAATATTAATCAGCTTTGCTTTCTTCCAGGGAGCTTAAAGTCCCATATATTTTACAGTCAAAACTGTCAAGAGCCTCAGCGCCATTTTGTGGCAGCGAGACCCGCAAATAAAGGGGAGAGCCGGGGCTGTTGCGGGAGGAGGAGCGCGGGCACCGGCGGCAGCGGGGTCGGGTGGCCTGGGCAGCGAGTGGTAGTGCGGGGTCAGCCTATGTGACTGGGAGGCACCGGAGCGGCCTCCGTCAGGAGAGGATTCAAGATGACCAACGAGGAACCTCTTCCTAAAAAGGTTCGACTGAGTGAAACAGACTTCAAAGTTATGGCACGAGATGAATTAATTCTCAGGTGGAAACGATATGAAGCGTATGCACAAGCTTTGGAAGGCAAGTACACAGATCTTAACTCTAATGATGTAACTGGCTTAAGGGAATCTGAAGAAAAACGAAAGCAGCAACAGCAAGAGTCTGCACGCAGGGAAAACATTATTGTAATGCAACTAGCAACCAAGGAGCAAGAGATGCAAGAGTGTACTACTCAAATCCAGTACCTCAAGCAAGTCCAGCAGCCTAGCATTGCCCAACTGAGATCAACAATGGTAGACCCAGCGATCAACTTGTTTTTCCTAAAAATGAAAGGTGAACTGGAACAGACTAAAGACAAACTGGAACAAGCCCAAAATGAACTGAGTGCCTGGAAGTTTACGCCTGATAGGTAAACAAATCATACTCCCCAGTCAAGACTTCCCTGACAGTCCCACTATGAGAAAGCTGTGGTGGGACAGCCAAGTACTCGTTTCCACACCAAGACTCAGACTTTTTGAGCCAAAAAGCCACATTCTTATACTATCCAGCTTGTAATGATTAACGTAAAACTTACCAGATGAACCTTGTGTTTCAGCTTTTTTCTCTTTCCCCTGCCCTTGCTTCAGAGGCCTGATGGTGTCGGACTATTCCGAAGAAGTGGCCACCTCCGAAAAATTCCCCTTCTAGAACATGTAGACACTTGAGAAATGTTTCTGTTTGAAGAAAATACAGGGAGAAACAGAAGTCTTAAGTCTGTGGCACACTGTGTCTTCAGACAGTTTGGAGGAATGAAAACCTAGAGATTTAAAATCATGAATTGAACATGTAAAATTCCAGTAAATGTAAAGATGGAATATGCATCGCTCTTAACCTTGAGCATAGTGACTTAGAGACACTGTATATCAGTTTTGCCAATAAGACTGTGGACTTCGTGATTGTTGTTGAACTTCTGGGTCAAACTCAAATGAGGTGAATTTTGCCTTTAAAGGGTTTATTTTCTAAGAACCAACTTAATAGTCATGAGAGAATCAAGTAATAGATGTCAGTACAAGTAGTTCATATATTTAACCATTTAGTTTGGGGCTCCATATTACTTGATTGAGCCTTAAATCAATGTGGTTTTACTCAATGGTTTGTTCTTTGAATGGTTGCTAATACTGTAGGTAATCTTATTGAGGACTGTACAAATAATGAAGGTGTGGTATCAAACTTCAGGTCTAAACTGTTTGAAGCATTATAAACATTCATTTCACAACTAGATTGTATAAGGATATTAGCTGTGATGAGACTCACTGCGTTATTTTTTTCCGTAGTGAAATTTATTATATCCCCATTCCATTCAACAGGCACATGTTGAAAGAGCATTGTCATTGGTGTTAGTGGGGGAATGTGTTCCTTCATTGTATTTGGGCCTTTTGTATTGCACTCTTGATATTAAATTAAATGTGCCTTGAAAAAAAAAATTGTCAAGAATTATAACACTACTCTATGTGATGTCTATAAAAGGAGATATAAATGCCAATCAAAAGGGCCATTGGTTGCTTCATTTATATGCAAAGTGCTCCTGCCCATAAATTACATTAATAGTTTATATTCTCCATACCTTGTCACAGAAGGAGCTCAAAGCATGTTTGATCCTTTCATTCTTGTGGCCTCTGCTTTAGGAGGAAGCAACCCTGGCAGGTCCGGGGATGCCCTTTGCCTCATACACTCCCAAACAAAGAGAACAGGCCACCCTCTGCCTTTTTCCTAGATAGTCCCAGATTCGGGGCCCTGATGCACGAGGGAGTGACAGGGACCCTGTGTGACTCAGGTGACACATCTAGGTCACTGTCACAATCCTGTCCACCAAGTTGGAGCTCTTTGGGGCCACGGTTCTTGCTTCTCTTTACTTTGTCAGGGAAAGAAAAATGCCAAATGCAACATCCATTGAAATGTCATCAAGGGCACATCTCAGAGCAGACTTCTTTTGAACTTCAGGAATAATACACCTGATGATGGGGTCCAGGGCATTCCAGCCTGATACCAACTTGTACTCTTTAGTGAATAATATTTCAGCAAAATTCAAGAGTATATCCAATTTAGAGCATCCTTTATTAATCCATTTTGAAATGTCACTATTTTACTCCAAACACCTCTGGAGAATGTGTCAACAAGCGCAAGGCAGTGAAACAAGAGAGGTCGTTCCTCACGGACAGCAAAAGTGCCCAGTCAAGTGCCCAGTCGACTACCTGATAACATGTGAAGTAACTGTCTTCCTGCTTTCTTCCCATTTTCTAAGACATCTATTATCTGAATTGTGAACATTGAACCACGTTGGGGGAAAGCCACCTTTCTCCCGAGCTGACCTACAGGTCAACCCCTTCAGATGACAAACAATAGAGGAACGATCAGGCAGATGCCCAGAAGTTCACTGTCAGAGCCGTGTCTGTTCTCTTGCACATCCCCCACGATTTCTCCTTTTTCTGTTCTGATAACTCCCTGGCTCTAACTGGAGACAGAAGCAGCACTGTTAGAGCAGAATTTAATATCCATACTGGGTGGCGCCGTTACCTTATAGATGAGAAGGGGGAATAAGTGACTGTGTTTGGAGGCTGCTGGTTTATTGTTGATTTTTTCAAATCAAGAAACAGTTTTAAACCACTATGTTTATTTAACTCATTCACTAATTAAATTATCATAAATTGTCTATATTCTTGGCACTGCCCTCGAGACCTAAGGACCAAAGGAAAAAGGAACAAATAGTCACTGCCATGTCTTATGTTTTATGAGGGGAGTTGCTCATTAATTTACCCAAATATTTATTGAGTCCATACTATGTGCTGGGCACTCTTTCAGTTTTGGAAAAAAAGCAATGAATAAAACACACAGAAATCCTTCCCTTAATGGAAGCTTAAAATTTAAGGACAGGAATAGTAAAAAACAGAATAAGTAAGTAAAACATACAGTATGTAAATGGTGTCAAGTTCTATTGAGAAAAAGAAATCAGGGAAGGGATTAGGGTATGGGTTTTCATTTTGCAGAAGAAAATATTTGGGTCAAGAACCCAAGGTGTTGAGGAAGTGAGACACATGCATAACCAAGGGAAGAGCATTACAAACAGAATGTGAACGCCAAGCCCTGAGAGGGAACATGCCCGGTGTGATACAGAAACAGCCCAGCTTTTATATTCCAAAGATGGCCACCACAATATTCCCCTCCCCCACGACCTTCCAGAGCCTTGCCATCCCTGCCCTCTATTAAGAGTCTATGTCTCCTCCCCTTGAGCCTAAGCAGGACCTTGTGGTTGCCCTGACTTGTAGTGTATGGCAAGTATGACAGAAGAGATGCTAGGTGACCTCCAGGCTTGGTCATAAAAGGCAGAACGGCTTCTGCTCCGCTCTCTTTCTTGGGACGTTTACCTTTGGGACCAGCCGCCATGTTGTGAGGAAGCCCGGGCCACACAGAGGCCCGCATGGAGAGGGACAGAGGCTGAGCTTCCAGCTGACTGCACAGCCACATGAGAAGCAGAAGCACGTGCTCCAGCCCAGTCAACTGACACCGTGTACAGCAGCACTGAGCCTTCTCACATAACCCCAGGGTTATGAGCAAAATGAATGATTGTTGTCACCTTCAACCACTCAATTTTGGGGTAGTCAGAAGGCTAAGTGACCCAAACAAGTGAGGAAGGCCTTGGATTAGGAGACAGTTAAGGGGTGGGGCCAGTCCTTGAGGGTTTTACACACCATTGCAAATTCTTTGCCTTTAACACTAATGGGAAAGCCACCTGCAACAAGTAAATGCTGGTCACTGTCTGGGACCTGGGTGTCATCAAGAAGACAGCCTCCAGCAAGCACATGTCTCCTGCCCTCAGGCAGAGATTCTTTCGAAGACAGGGAGCCTTCCTTCCACTTTCCACAGGCAACATTTTGCACTCACGGTGACAAACTCACTCAGAGACTGATCTGACCAGCCCATTTCCTGTCACAAAATTGTAATAGTCACCTGTATGGTAAGCACACACCCTTGGGATGCTGGCCGGCACTGCCCCATGTCACTGGGAGAATTCAACTTCCATGCACGTTTAGGTTTCAGCCAACTTAGACCCATAGATGCCCAAAAGGGGTGAGACACAGTGTGCTTTCCATGGAGGCTTTTGGACATTGTTTTCCCTCTGGCTCAACAAGCCTCTTGTTGGCTGACTTTGGGGGACTGCAGCGTGGCCCACCTGGCACAGAGACATTTGCTGCATCGTCGGGGAAGACAGGCAAGTGCGGTCCATGCAGGAAAGTGTTTTTCAATGCTGAGAGGCTCAGAAAGATGACCATTGAAGGAATCCATCCCTTATTTAAAAACTGAAGCATAGTTGATTTACAATACTGTGTTAGTTTCATAAAATAATCCATCCTTGTTGACATTTTAAATAGGTTAATGCACCTATGTGAAGGGCAGTATCTGCTCCCTTTGGGGCTGAGATTATAGAAGTGCTCAGTCTGGAAGTTTGTAAAACTGGACAGCCTTCCAAACACGGGGCAGATAAAGCCCCATGATGATGGTGGCCACGGTGAGTCTGGAGGGAGAGAGGTCACCGCTCCTGAGTCACACAGGGGCTGGAATCCTGTCCAACTCCTCTGGGGACAATGCTGAGGACTTCACACTGAGGTCCGGGAAGAGCCAGTACCAACACTCTTCTACTGAGTTGTTGAGTTTGTTGAGGCAAACTGCTAACAGTGACCAATTTCCACACATTACATCCTGTTCCTAGGCATGTTCAAATGGAATTTGGGTAGGTGGATGAGAAACAGAATTCAACAAAATACCCTTTAGATTAGACCCAGTCCGGAAGAAATAACTTCTGTTCTTGCTGTGTTGTTTCGTGTTAACCAATTCAGGATGGTAGGATGTGAGATGCTGAATAGCATTTTGGGTAAATGTCTCAGGAGAGTTGCCTTGAGAACCTTAATATTCTCAACCACACTGGCGTGAAGGCAGGTTGTGCTGGCACTGAAAGGCCTGCCAGACAATTAAAAGCAAGATGACACACGTTTCACTTTGGCATTTGTCCTCATAAATTTGAAATCATGTCATTTCATCAGAGGGATATTAAGCCTTTCTTAAGACAATCCAGTCAAAGAAAGTGAGAACTAGAGGGTGCCTTTCTGATATTCTCCTCATTGCACAGGTTGAGAACCCTGAGTCCCAGAATGGATAAATGGCTTGTTCAAGGCCCTCAGCTGTCTGGAAGTCAACAGTCACACAGTTCAAGTCCTAGGGTTTGGGCCCTTTAACACCACTGCAGTTGCTGATAACACAAGCCAGTTACTGCGATACCACCTGGTATACAAAAGGCACTCAATAACGGCGGCCTCCCCCCATCAGGCTGTGAGATCTTCGATGGCACAGTGAGGTCTCATTTACGCTTAACTCCCCAATGCCTTCCCTATAATAAGGGCTCATTTTTAATAGATAAATGCACAAACACTGGATTCCTACCACACTCAAAATGTTCATTGTTTCTTATTGCTGAAACACCAATTTATTATTTATTGATTGCCTGCTCTTCTTCATTCATTCAATAGATGTGGTTGTGCATCTTCTATGTGCTCAGTGTGGTGGATACAGGAATGAGCAAAGCAGAGGGACTCCCAGGCCTAGTGGAGCTGACAGTCCTGTGACTGTGTCCAGCTATAGCTAAGCGGCCAAAACAGTCAACTTGTCTTGACACACCTGACTCACAGGCCAATCAGATGAGGCCAGCGTACATACCTAGAAAAGTCAGACAGCTGTTCAAGACAGAACAGTGTCAGTGGGTTCAGATGATAAGTTATATGGCTGTTCAAAGGACGGAAGGTTTGGTGTGGCCAGAACAGTCTTAGGAGACCCCAAGGACAGTTTGGAGCAGTTTCTTGAGAACATAGTAGGATTTGAAAGAGCAGAGAGACGAGGAAGGGGATGACACGCCAGGGAGGTGGAGGAAGAGGCAGGAACAACATGAGTGAGATTAATGGGCCAGGAATGACTCTAGTCAAGCCAGATCCTAGGCCAGAGAAGGTGAAGTTAAGTAGAAAAGGCAGGGCCAGATGGTGAAGGCACCAGTCATGGAAAAACCCAAAGAGAAAACAATATCTTTCATCTGCACTTTGAAAAATCTGCTGGGAAGTGAATGACAGGTCATTTGCAGGTGTATAAGTATTTCAATGTGTTTCTGTCCAGATTGAAGGTACACGGGAAACTTACTCCTCCATTATCTTTCCACCAACTTCAGATCGACACTTCTTCAGGTAAGGAAACCCACAAAAATATAGTAAGAAGAATTAGAGTGGATTGTCAAAATGTGAGAGAGTAAACACCCACTTTCTTAGAACATACCCCAGCTGTTCATATTTCACAATTAATGTTCCATTGCTAATACTTTAGAAAATGGATTTCAAGTATGTGCTTTCACTTGTCCATCTATTTGTGGATCTACTCTCTGTAAGTTGAGTCCAGAGCACAAACAAAACAAAAGTGAACTAGACGTTTAAAAGTAGAGATAGATATGCATTTTATTGTAAATATGTCTGTGCCATGGCTACAGGCCAAACTTCAAATGAAGAGCTGTGAATGAGGTTGGGGGAAGGGGGCAATGAACAGGTCTGTAGATGAAATATCTAAGTCTTAAATTAACCACTTTGACAAATCAGTTGTCCTACCATAAAGTTAGGGGTTCTGTCTAATTAGTAGATCAAATGCACTATTGGCCTCAATTATTGGCCTCCCTCTATCAACACATGTGGCCCTCGAACTTTGGGGTCTCTTCCTGCTCTGACACCAGGCCAGCTTTGTGACTTGCTTTGGCCAACAGAATGTGGCAGAGTGAAGCCCTACTAGTTCCGAGCCTAGAACTCAAGAGCCTTTGTGTGTTTCTGCTCTATTTCTTGGAGCTCTGCCAAGTCCCCATCTGAACATACTGTAGGAGGAGAGACCCCAGGGAGCAGAGCCCAATTGTCTAGGCTTGGCCCCCTTAGGTCAGTCAACAGCCAGGTGACCCCCGGCCATGTGAGAACCTGGCCAAGATTAGCAGAACCATCTCCCCAAGGCACAGCTGAGCTCCAGAGGCATGAGTAAGCCCAGCCTATACCAGAAGTACTGTCCAGCTGACCCTCAGACTCAAGAGGGTCCAGTAATAAAGGCGTGCTGTTTTAATGCACTGAGCTTTAGTGGATTGTTGAATAGTAATAGCTCTCTGATAGAGACTAGGTCCTGGCTATACATTAGTGTCTTCTGAGAGTTTTAAAATATACCAATCCTTGCACCCCTTGTCTCTACGCTGTGATTCTGTTTAATCCACCTAGATATTACTTTATTTTGTTCTGTTTAAGTTTCTCAGGTTTCTAACATGCAGCCAGAGTCAAAACTTCCTGGCTAGAAATAAATACGCCTCTGCCTGCCCTGATTTCTCCAAATATTAAAATTCTAGGTGAGTGGGCCTTTGTTGTCTTAGGTCTGGATAACACTAAAGTGTGTGTGCTTTTGCACATGTATCACTGAGAACAAGACAAATCTGTCTTCCTACATGAAAAATGGTCCTCTATATGTCCATCAGTTTGTTCAGGCAAGAAGACAGTGATTTCTGTCCCAGTAGCCAATATCCAGGACTATCACTTATGGAATGGTTGAGAGAATTTATCCCCCGAAGGCCCTCCTACCTTTCCTCTGGAAGCTGGCTGAAACAGATATAAAGCCTTTTGCTACTTAATATTTAGGTTAGGCTATGAATCTGGCAAAACCAGGAACAAAGGGGAGGTGACATCTGTAGATCGCTGGGGAGTGATGGAGCGACTTTCAGAAAGGGTCGGACTGTTGTTACGTTCTAATTAAGGATGCATCAGAGAGTTGGCTTGTGAGAGTATGCGACCAACTTGGAGGAGTGAGCTTGATAAAGAGCATTTTATTTAAGAGTAAGAAGATCTACCTGGTAGATCCCTTGGAGCCCCATCCCAATCCCCTTTCCTGGGCAGGTGTACCACCTCTCCCAACTGTGTCAGTGTTGGCTGCCAGTGACTCATACCTTCCCCCTTTGCCAGAGAATGGCCTTCAGCAGACAGTAGCCATGCGACTGGAAATGCCTGGGAGGTTATGCCCTCCCTCTTCTGACCTGGAGGCAACCTGCAGCTGGCTAATGACTGATGGACACAGGCTACAGAAGCTTCCTCAGACAGAACAGCCCTCTGGTGCCATTCACATTCTAGAACTCCCATGGGATCAGCTGAGGCTCAATTTTAGTGTAAAGCCTGTATTGATGACTTCTTCCCTTGCCCTATCCTGTTTTTTTCCTATTGCTTCACCAGTCCCAGAATCACTGTCTCAGGCTCAGCTTCTAAGGATCCCAGCTGAAGAACATCTGCTTTCCTGAAAGGTCTCCAGCTGCCCATCAGAAGTGCTGTCAACATCCTTCTATCCCTTCTTCCCTCCCACTGGCTCTGAGGAAGCAGCACTCTTCTCTTCTGGTATTTAGAGTGTAGATCACTTATCTACACTCTAAATACCAGCTTCTCAAATCACAGGGATGGTTGCTACATAGGCATTTTCCTCAGCATCCTTAAAGGTCTCTTTTTTCTACTAACCCTTCCTCTCACTTCATGTATCCCAGGTAACCTCCATCTTGGGCAGGACTCTTGTGAACCATCTCTGCCTCATTGCTCCACTTTTTTCTAGAAAACACTTAAGGTCAAAATTGAGCCCTGTTTCCTCCAGGAGAACTTCTTCCCAACTCCAGCCCACACTGATCTCTTTTATCTCTTTATTCACTTAACATCTATCCATGCAATTTTGCTCCTGAAAGAACTCTGTATGTGCTGGCTTTATGCACAAGACGTGCCTTCACCATAGGTTTTATTCATTTGTCTTGCCTTTCTAGCAAAATAGCAGGTCCTCATAGATAGGGAATGTATCTTTCTTATAATTTCATATGCCATAGTACCTTGTTTTGCAGATACATATTAACCGATTAGCTAAAAAGGAAAAGTCTACAGTTACACTTAGGTTTCATAGTGCAAGGGGTGCATCTAACCTTACTGCGAGAGCATAGAAAAGGTTAACTAAGTCTTTGGGAGCTGCCATTTCAGGATATCACATCTTTAACAATTATATTCTGTATAATAAGGACCCAATAGACTGAAATACCAAAATGCCAATTTCCTAGTTAATTGCGAGTATAGATACATTTTTTCTCCTTTGCAAAATTTGTTGCTGTTTCACATATGACTTTAACTGTAATGGAAATGAGGCTGGACAAATCAATTTTTAGCCCTTAGCAAGTTAAGTTTGTCAATATAGAATGTAACTAGCAACAGAGATTGGTAGTTAACACTACAGTTTTAATCCAATATAATACCTCTCCTTCCTCTTTCCCAATTAACTCCAAAATCTCCTGTAATTAACACAATTTATGCCACTAGAGTAAAGGCCATTTCTAGACCGTGTACTCTAAGTCCTCATTATGCAAAATGATTTAAAATTTCAACTTACATTTTGCAAAAAACAAAATATGCAAATGGGGCCGGTGTATCAAATGGGAGCTTTAAATAAGCATATTTCTCAGAAATGAAGACACGTTACATTCGTGAAAGAGTGAAAACGTAACTGAGTTGTTCTTATCTGAAGGTCAGTCTTCCACCAGAGAACACAGCTATGTAGAAAACAGAGACATAGCTGAGCAATCCAAAATCGTTTACAAAAAGAAAGAGAGATTTAGAGAGGGAGGGAGGAAAGGGGGGGGGAAGGGAAGGAAGGAAGGAAGGAAGGAGAGAGCCAGGGAAGAGAGAAAAGGAAGTAAAGACAGAGTCACTCTGGGTTGTTGAAATGACTGTGATAAAGTACAAATGCTGAAAATCATGGTTTAGCAGGTGGGTCCTCAGTTCGCCTATTGACATATATTGCATATGGTTGTTACATTCTTGGTTATCTAACTTGCCAGACTCTGCCAATTAAAATCAGCACTTTGTTAAGGCAGAGAGCTGCAGGCTAGCTACATTTAAAGCCACAACCGGAAACTGGAGAAAAGACAGAAAAACACATCATGACACAGAAAGTGGTATTTGCTATGGCAGTTGTGAATCATCAAGAAAAGACAAGTTTAGTTCTGAATTTTTGTTTCAGAAAGCACAGAAATGGGTAATATGTTTTCGAAAAGCTTTCAACAAATGTTTCAAAAATCTGTCATGCTCTAAAAGGAAAAGCTGTGGAAATCTGAAATATTCATGAATGTTTAGAGCTACCTTTATTCTATTGGTCAGTTTCCAGTTCAGGTACTCTGACCTAGGTTTCTCATAAACTGAAAAAGTGTACCCCAAATAGACTTCCTATTAGACCTAAAGATTTTTACTTGGAAGATAGAATGACACTAATTATTATGAAGAGCTTATTACTCAAGGGGAGGGGGAGGGGCAGCAAGAGGTACAATATAAGGCAAACTAAGGTCACCAAGTAGGATGTCAGTCAACGTGGGTGACGTGGACCTCAGAGGCAGTTGGGTTGAGCTGAGAAAAACAGAGGAAGAAACAGATCCTTACTCCAGCTTACCCCCAAGAATGTTCTATCTAAATTGAACTAGGTTGTTTTAGGAATCTCTAGTCTAAATTACCCTAGTCTCTAAAATAATAGAACCCTGCTCTCCATCCATCCATGACCCATCAGTCGTAGCCATGTAATAGGTAAAAAAGAAGGAAACAGTTGCTACAGGCTGAGGAGACAGCACTTTTAAAGACACAAAGCCATTTGAGCACTTGGTATGGTTGTAGCTAAATTGGAGCACTTGGTATAGTTGTAGCTAAAGTGGAGCTTGTGGCTGTGAGGGTTGCTAATTAGGTGGGCTCTGCTGGATTTGGCACCAAATGACAAAAGCCAAAAGATGAGAGATATGAGCAAGTGGACTTTGAGGCCTCAAGCTTGGCTACCTGGGATAAAAGAGGTGCTATTAGTAGACACAGGAAGGTAAGAAGATGAGGTGGCAATGCTGAGGGCAGTCTACACAGGAGACTCTGGTAGGTGTATCCAGGAGAGCCCTCCAGAAGGCAGTTTGAAAAATCAGTGTCAAACTCTTGAGAAAGGCCTAGAACTTGGTATCATTACCTAGACGTGATCATCTGAGTTGCAGGGCAGGACCACTTCAAGCGTGGTCAACAGACCAACAGCATCATCTGGAAGAATATAAGAAATGCACTTTCTTTTTCACTATTTATCTTAAATTGAGGTATAGTTAATTTACAATGTTGTGTTAGTTTCAGGTGTACAGCAAAGTGATTCTGTTTTATATATATATATATATATATATATACATACATACATATATATATCCTTTTTCAGATTATTTTCCATTTTAGGAAATAAGGTATTGAGTACAGTTACCTGTACTATACAGTAGGTCCTTGTTGTTTACCTATTTTACATACAGTAGTGTATATATGTTAAACCCCAAACTCCTAACTTATCTCTCCCCCACAAAGAAATACACTTTCTTGAGCTCCACCTCAGACCTATTGAGTCAGAATTTCTGTATTTTAGCAAACTCTCCAGATGATTTTATGTCCACTAAAGTTTGAAAAGTACTGGGCAAGAGAGTGGATGAGATCATGGAATGAGAAGGTATATACTGAAAGGAAAGAAAGTTTGCACTTCCTTTGGAGAATTGGAGAATTCCTTTAGGGGCTGAAAAGCAGAGAAAACAAACAAACAAAAGACCCCTTCCCCACCCAAAATAAAAATACCATAGAAAGACTCTCAAAGGAACATGAGAAAAATTATGGTGCATTTCAATGTGAAAATCAAGAAAAGATAAAATGACTTGTGCACTTATTTTAGGCTCCCTGATAAACTGTTAAACTCTTTGAGTGATGGGACAAGTTAAGGATAAGGTTAGAGTTAAAGTCAGTAGCTCCAAGAATGATCTCTTATTTATTGTTGACAAATCAAGACTGTCCTATACAAAACAGGGCTGTGGTCACCTTTGGATAAAACACACATGCTAATGGTAGCACTATGAATGGTGATATTCTAGCAGAGTAGATCTTTCAGCTGCATTTGGCTTTTATGTCAAGAACATGTGTCTTTAATCCCACGCTCAAATAGACAAATCATTCATCTAAGAAGCTGTAACACAGTAAACACAAGAAATTTGCAGTGGGTCCCATAAAGAAGAAACAAAAGAGCTCACTGACCTTGCTCACCTGTAATTTGTCAATTATATGATTTCTCACACAAATATTGAATTAGGGTATTTTAATAACTTTCCTTGAGCGAATGAATTTCTCTCTGATGTAGACTCATAACAGGCACAGAACAAGTTCTCTGTGGTCCCTGATGCTGAGAAAAAATTACTTCCAGTTGTTATAGCTCAGTAATGACAGCATTTAGTGTCTATGCCATCATCCAAGCAATCACAAATCATCCAGAAAGTACCTATTTTCACAGAGCACTGAGCTAGACTCAGCTCATAATTCTGGAGTGAAGGTGTCTGGCTTTCACACAAATCTGTGGCTGGCATCCTTGAGGCCAACTATTTGCTTCCCTAAACTGATGTGGGTACAGGACATGTCATTAGGGTGGGCAGCCAAGCCCAGTTTAGTTTTACTCCACCACAGAAAATTTTAATTTCCATTCAAGGGCTGAAGAGGTCTTTGTTCAGTGAACAAGTCCTTCCTAGCAGCCCCTGTGCTCACTGGCTTAATATCATAGTTAGACTTATTGTGGTTGGTAAAATCCTCATTTAAGTAGATAGCATGCTGATGCTAATACCTAAGGACATAAAGGATTGGCATATGTTTTTTAAATGTATACAAAAAACGATATACTGATAGACAAATTCAAATCCAACACTCATGGTGTGACCTTGGCTAAGTCACTTATCTAGAGAAGTCTCAGTTTCTTGATCTGAAAAATGGGAATATAAATTCCATCTCCCAACAGGAGTGTTTTATGGATTAAATGAGACGATGTATACACAATGTTTCATATTCAAATAAAGGATAGGCTCTTATATTATCTAGCATAGAGTCCATACGTTACTATGCAAATGGCATAGTGGAAAATATGGCTCTGCATTCAAATTCTGCCTCTACCACTTATGAGCCAGGATTTCTTAAGTTACTTGACTCTCTGGTTCCTATCTTTTTCACTGGCATAATGAAGGGGATGAGTTATAATATTTTAAAATTCCTTTTATCTCACAAATTTTATATACCCAGCCACCTTTACCAATTGCCCTGGGATATTCCTGGGTTTGAAATTAATAATAAAATGAGCTTTAATGTGTAAACTATATAAAAATGATTTTATAGATGTGCCTCCATTTTTCTGAATTTCCAAAGTAAGCTATTTGAGGTAAATAATACATCCAAACAGAAAAATGACAAATTAAAGTTTTCACAAAATGTAACCTGTGTAATCACGGTCCAAATCAAGGATTAGAACTTGACCTGTGCCCCAGAGCCTCAGACCATTATATTCTGTTAAAGAATATCTGTTAACTACATACAAGGAACTGTTAACATAGAGGCTAGGCTTCTAATTCAAACAATAACAATGACAACAACCATCCAAATTAAGAAAAGAGCCAGTTGGATATAAGGTATTCTGGATGGGAATAATTAAAAGATGAATCAAGATAAATAATCTCAACATTAAAATCTAACACTAATTTCTAGGATCCTAATTATGTCCATACTAATTTCGTCACCAGAAAAAAATAAAAACGGAATATACTATTCAGAAGAAGCCCAAACTCTTTAAAGGACCATTTCCAGCGCTGGCTTCCCAAGGTCTCTCCCCTGAGCCTTCCAGTGCTCTAGCAACTGCTTGCATTTTTACAGTTTGCTTCTCAGATTTGCAGTGCTTTTCCCTGGCTGTCTGTGGAAAGATTTTCAATACAGGCAGACTTGCGTGCATTTGGAAATGGCCGTCAGCACGCTGAAACGGAGCTTCCCTCTGACTGCATCATTATCTTTTCAACATACCTATCTGCTGAGTTCCAGAGAATAGTTCTCAATGTACGCACACTTTTCCTACTAACATATACTAGCTTTAAACATCAGTAGGTTCCACTGAGGTCACAGTAATATTCCCCCAAGCTTGACATCTAAAGCCATGTATAAGAGAAATTATTTCATAGGAAATGCAAACTCCCCTGCTTTTCACTTTTGCTTTAGCTTAAAAAAAATTAAAAGGGAAAAAAGAGAGAAACTTTTAGATGCTGCTGACAATTTGAAAAAGATTATGGGTTCTCTGAGAACACTATTTCTTTGAATTTTGGACAGGAAAGGTAAAGTATCTTTGACTTTATCTTGCTCAATCACATTGGTCCTGCTGCCAGAGCTATAATAACTCAGGGAACCCAGAATAGAGGAAGAGAGGAAGGAAGAGGAGAAAGGGGAGTAAGAGAAGCAGAAAAGCAAATGGGGATGTTTGCAGGGTCCAGAGCAGGAGCTGCAGGGCTTCACGGGCCCCCAGAGTGCTCTGGCGCCATCATTTGAAATATTATCCAAAATATTTTCATTCCCAGAGATTCTCACCACCCGCTCCCGCCAACTTCCCTCCCACTGATGCTGAGGCCTTCATTGCTTGGGGTGGAGCCGAGTCCAGGGAAGAATAAAAGGACTCAGTCCTCAGGTTTTGATTCCAAAGTTGCCTCTGGAAGCCCATTTCAGGGAGGGAAAAGACTAGTTAAAAACAAAGCTTTCGGGCTTCCCTGGTGGCGCAGTGGTTGAGAGTCCGCCTGCCGATGCAAGAGACGCTGGTTCGTGCCCCGGTCCGCGAAAATCCCACATGCCGCGGAGCGGCTGGGCCCGTGAGCAACGGCCGCTGAGCCTGCGCGTCCGGAGCCTGTGCTCCACAACAAAAGAGGCCACAACAATGAGAGGCCTGCGTACCAAAAACATAAAAAAAAAAAAAAGAAATAAACAAAGCTTTGATTTGCAAAACCAGAAAAAAAAAGCTTGCAGGATTCAAAGGAGTATTTTTACTTTTGTTTGTTTTGCTGACGGAAAGCCAGAGAGTAGGGAAGATTCAGAATCCGGTGTGACTTGGGGCATTTCCTGAACCTCAAGGACTGAAATGAGCCTTCCTGGGCTGGGGCTGGTGGAGGGATCCGGAGGCAGCCCGTCAGCAGAGGAGAGGTGCCTGGGTTCCCATTGGCAAGTTTGGGAGGAGGATCTCCTAGGAGACCCCACAGTTTGTAAGGCAGCCTCAGGGGTGGCAGGCAAGCCCTGTTCAGGCAAAAAGGTCAAGAGTTCCCACCTCAACCTACCTCCTCTCCCCCACACATGCTACAGGGAGGTCCAGAAAGCTCTGAGAGGATGGACTAGGACCCCGACCCCCAACCAAGCAAGGAAAGCAGACGTTCCCCTGGAAGCAATGCCCAGGACAGACATGAGCAGTAGACCCCAGAGCACATCCAACGGCCAGGGCTGATGGGGACAGAGGTGGGGGCCGCCCCCAGCCTCCCCCCACAGGAGAAGACAGTGGGGACTCAAAGATAAGCATGTACTAGATCCCTTCCTCTCATTCCAGATGTGCAGCCTCTTGACTGAGCCGTCCTCCTCGGAAACGAAAAGAAGAAGGAACCCGGAAGAGGCAGAGAACCAACTTGCTTAGAAAGGAGCGTTCGGGAGTCTGAATCCCCTGCGTATTTGCCTCACAGAAGTTACATTTTAAACCAGAGGGACTGAGTTGTCTTAAATGGGGGTGGGGGTGGGGCACTGGTGAGCAAGCTGAGTTCAGTCACAGATAAAATAAAAAGTTGTGCTTCTGCATATCTGCCCCCTAATGTGTCCACCTCACAGCAGCTTCCAGAGCCTCTTTGGTTCCAGGGGAAACTGCTGCTGCTTCATATCCCTGCCTTCCTGGTACAGGCACCCCTGGGAGGCAAGAAGGCTCCCTGTTGGTAACTAAGCAGCGGGTAGTCTAATCAGCCCTCCAGCAAGGGTTCGGGGGACAGTCCTTATGTAAACAGGAGAGCACCCTTGCACCCTGGAAACCAGCTGTCCTGTCACCCACCGTCCTCTTTCTAACGGCTGAAGATGTTCAGGAAGACCCCCTGCTCACTCACCTGCACCCCAATATCCTGTAGTGTCACCCTGAATTCTGCTCTCCATTTCACCTCTGGAGGCTGAATGGGGAAAAAATGATGCCTCCCTCACCATGGCTGGTCCACCCTTGCACCTTCTCCCAGAAGATCTCTGGTTCAGAGAAATAACCTAGGAGAACTTTTGCTCTGAAGCCATCTATGTGGTCTGTGGAGAAGCTCCCGGTCAAGTGTTCCTTTGCTGGCTTTTCAAAGAGTTCTTCCCAAAGTGTGGCCAAGACCAGCAGCATCCCTTGGAAGCTGGTTAGGATGCAAATTCTTGAGACCCCACCCAAACCTACTGACTAGAGAACTCTGGGGTAGGAATCTGAACAACTGCCCACTCCTACCCCCAGCCCATGCAAGTTAAGTCTGAATGCACTGTCTTTATAGACCTAAGTGGTCCCTCTGTGTTGAACTTCACTGAAGAGTGAAGGTATCTTCCTGATATAAACCTGAAGGTCCTCTGGTGCCTGAGCCTCCAGCAGCATCTCAGCAGGCCAACATCAGCCCTCCAGCAAGAATCTCAGTTCATCCAACAGATACTGAATATGTACCATGCTTGGAACTCTAAATTCTCTCTCTGGCCCCAGACCTCATTGCTATGGCTTAATGATGTGAAGACATAGAGGAGGCGAAATTTTTGGGCCATTTCAATGGAGTCCACTTGCCTAAACATTTATTCCAGATAAGAGGTAGCCTACCAGGGCTTGGGAACATTGTCTAGCTGCCCCAGACTTATTGCAAATAATACTTCTGTCCGTAAGGTAATCTTATCCTCAAGCTCCTCTTGCTTCTTGGTCCAGTTGTGGTCCAGACCATTTGTTAGAATCACCTGGGAATGTATTACAAAAGCACTAGCGTGCCACAAAGATCCTTATTTAACTGGTCTGGGGTGAGTCTTGGGCTCAGTATTTTTTTTAATTCACCCAGTGATTCTAATATGTAGCTTGAGCTGCAACCTAGGCCCTGGCTAAACCAACAGACCCAGAAATATCAGGTCTCCCTGTTTGAGAATTTGCAGGTGGCTTAAATGTATAAAGAAGGAGGAGAGGTAGATGGATGTGCCAGGTACATTACAAATATTAGCTCATTTGACTTTACGAATAACACTGAGAATGTGCTGTCAGTAAACTCTTAAGCAATGATGGAAACTGAGAAAGTGTGGAGCCAGGATTTAAAGGTCTTCATTGAAAACCTGTGTCTTATTTGCTAACTGCAGAAACTAAGTGATACAAAATGAAAAAACTATAAACATATGCAGTGGAGCATCAGTGAGCGAAACCAAGGTTTAACACATGGGACATTGCAGTACACAGGATTCCAAGTTGGTTCACACTGTAATCAAATATACACAAAATGCTAGACTAAAGAGGGTTCCCTTGGGCTCTTCTTAGAGCCTTTGCAAGATCTGCATTTTCTCTCCAACCCACCTTCTCAGGTGTAGCTCTGGGGAGGGTGCCCTAACCAGAGATGGATGTGTAGACTATCAGGTCACAGTACCACTGTGTAGACAACTTGCTGTGAAAAGAAAACTGAGCAGTAAGATAGAGCACTTCTCTATGCAACCAAGTGATATGACTCTCATGTCACCTTCTTGAAGCCTGGGTGTCTCCCTGGGACAATGAGAAGGCAGTATCATTCTCACAAAGAACATACGCTCCCCCTCAAACCTGCCTGGGGTCCCACACCAACTTCTCCACTTACTATGCGACTTTGGACAGGGCACTTAACCTCCCCACGCCTCAGAAAACTCACCTGTAAAATGGAAGAAAGCGCCTTGAGATGCCACCCTCCCTTCCTGGCTGTTGTCAGGATTGTGATGATGTACACAAAGCATGGAACACAAGGTTGATGGTGGAATTTATTATTATTTCATGACTTACAATGGTCTTCTGCCCTCTTCCTCCTTCACTAACATTGAAACCTATACCCATCAACATGGACACTTCCTGACAACCTCTCGTCCATGCACAGCTACAGGCCACACGCTCCCCACTAGCACACCGTGAAACAGCTTACTGAAACAGCCCCATAAACTGAACCGAGTTGTCACATGGCTGCCTTGGTCACTTTGACCAGGAGCTCCCTGAGGACAAGGCCTGTCTTGTTACCCATTAAATCCCCAGCGTCTAGCCCAATGTCTGCTCACAATAGGTTCTCAATGAATATTTGTAGAATAAACAAAATATAAATATTCAGGGCTGGCCCTTCCAGAAATGGCTGGTGGTTTCCTCAAACTCCGAAAATCTCCCTGTTGGGACTCTGGGTGGAATAGAGGGATCACCACTCGTCATTTTCTCTGTAGCTCCTTATCCATCCCAGGCCCATCAATTTGGACCCCCAGATGGATGTTTCCTATGCATAACTAAGGTAAGACAAAGTCTCAGGCTCCCATAACCCCCCAAACCCTCCTGCAAAGGCCTTAGGACAAGGTGATTCCCGCCCACCTGGTGCAGTGGAAGAACATCTGGATGGAATTCTCTGCTGTTCAAATCAATTTATGCCCCATGAATCACAGGTTGAATACACATAACCTCACTCCCTGAGAAACATTCCTTTGGGTTTCCTTAAAATGATCTATTATTGATAACCATATATATGCCACATACCTCATTTCATCTCCATACTACCCCATCAAGATAAGTACTTTACATGATTTAGATACAAATGCCTGTGGGAGCCTTCCCAATTTTCCTTGTCTTATTCCTCAAAAAGGAGGCTAAAATATCCTTATTTTATTCTAAATAATAAATATTTATATACTCTCCCAATCCTTTCTTGAAACTAAGACATGGGACAATGTCATGACTTTGGCCAATAGGACCTAAGGGAAAGTCTGCTGGGAGAGGGGTAAGAAATAATGAAAACTTTTTCACCTCAATAAAAAGAGATACAAGGAAGAAACACTATTCTTCTTCAGCTGGATATGGTCATGGCTACGTGTGATGCCTGGAACAGTAGCAGCCATCTTGCAACCCTGAGGGGAGAGAGCTAAAGGACCAATTCAATATGGTGAAGGTAGGAAGCAGAAAGAGGGATCCTTGATGACACCATTGAGCACTGTCCCAATCCTTGAACCCCCAATTGCTATGCTTGTTGCTATGTGATATAAAAAATATTCTCATAGTTTAAACTACTTTTAGGTGGGTGTTATGTTACATGTCTGAAATGTCCTACCTGACACAACAGGAAAGAAGACAGGAGAAGCTAATTACCAAAAATATCACACTGCAATTAGCAAAAGAAAGGAACTAACATTATAGTAGAGGAACGGAAGTAACATTATTAACCCATCATGAGCAACACACTCTATCAAGAGCAATATATGAAATACACCACTTAATCCTCACCAAAACCCTAAGAGGATATTATGGATAGTCTATTTCATAAAAGAAAACTCAAGAGAGGTTAAATAATTTACCCAAGGTCAAGTAGGAAGTGGCAATTTTGGAATTTCAACCCAAGCTGGTATGACTCCAGTGACAGGAGGGATCTGCTATGCCATACGCATGAAGAATTAGTATCCCTTAGCTCATCCTTTTGTATGGTTGTGTTCCTCAGATCTTTTCCTATGAAATGATTTTGATAGGGAGAATATAAAGCATAAGGGGATGCAATGGTGCTCTCAGGAAGTTACGGGGGGTGTGAGGTAAAGGGACAATAGTAGGCCACTGAAAGCTACCTGGGAAGACTTCAAATTTTACACAGAGCAGACCCAGACAAACACTGCTCTTTGACTGAAAAAAAATACACATATGTATGTACACATTATCAATATTTTGCAGTCTTTATTAAATATAAATTATTTATATATTTATGGCATAATTAAGGAAAACTTTCACAAATGAATTGGATCTGTTTTCGGCTGGATAACAATCTATTCACTTTCGTTAGAGCTTGGAAATTTCAATACACTGTAATTGTATTTCTAATGACAGAAGATTCGTCTCAGCTCACAGTGTATACATTTCATTATTCACCACACATTTATATTCTAGTAAATGAACTTGCTCATTATACACTGTAATATTTTTGTTGCACGATGTTTACATTTTTTAAGTGATTAAAGCCATGTAATCACTTCATTGTGATGTTGGCAATTGTCATTATATAATATATACAATTTCAAAAAGATGCAATTTAAGGATTTTGATCTTGCAGCATAAATATATGCATGACACGTAGTACAAATAAACTTACTCCAGATGGTTGCTTAAAACAGATAAATCAAATTTCCCAGTAGTCACAAACTAAATTTTCGACCAAATATAGTTTTTTCACTGATTAAAATGGCTAAACATTCAAGTCACTCTAAACATAATAAATGTGACAAAATTGGGTAGGTTGTGATAGAACAGAATTAGATTTTTTGGCTATTTTAAGAGTTCTTTTGGGTCTACTCAAGATGAGGACCCACCCACCTGAAAAGGTCCAGGTTTTAAGTTCAGTTCTGCCATATTTCGAAAGACATACAAGGTCAGCACGTTTGGGTTTCATGGGAAAAGAAGTGGATGCAGTGAATTTAATCCACCAGGATGAAGTTGGCAATACCTTGTCCTTCCAGAGCACCTTCAAGCTGTATTTACAAGCTTTTTAAACTAAGGCAACAACAGAACACTACAGAAAATGCTAGCTAGAAAGAAAACATATTGGTGCAGTAAAACAAATTACCCTCAAAGCCAGAGAACTGCAGGTCGATGGACTCCCCCGCTGAGCCATTAGCCCTGCCTTGCATTGTTACAATATTGCCCCAGTGCATTAACAAACTGCCTAGCTCTTTCTGCTCTGTTGCTAGGGACCTTCCTGCTTTCAGCAGCTAGTAAAATTAAACCTCTTCTAAATAATTCTCATGTGCACAGACTGTAAAGTGAATGTAAATTAAAGTAATACATTACCCCAAATTTCAACTTTTTTAGACAGCTGTCCACTAGCCCCACCTTTGCAAATATTCTCCCTTTGCTCTGTATGCAAACACCTAGGTGGGGTTCACAGAACCCACCTTTTTGTCCCATCACCCATTGCATAACCAACTTATCTGGCCCAACAGCTCAGGCACACTTCTAAGTACCCTCAATACCCATGGTTACCAACATGGTTCAAGGCTAACAACCCTTATGTTTAAAATCTTTCTAATCAATGAGAAAGAATGACAAAAATACCAATGGAAAAAAAAAAAAAAGTTAATGTTCATGAATAGACCAGAAAGAGAAAGAAGTGAGTACCCAATAAATGTAAGAAAAAAACATATTTCAGTAGTGATCAAATAAATGTAAATAAAAACAAATAGGTATGATTTTTAAGAGGTGTGTGACAAACCAGGGTTTTTTGTTTGTTTGTTTGTTTGTTTAATAATACTGTTCCATCTTAGAAATGATCAAGAAAAATGGATGGACATCTTCAACTATGGCTGCTTATGGTCATGTAAATTGGTATCATAATTGAAAGTAAGAGGCACTCACCAACTGACCCAAGAGCTCCTCTTTCACAACTAAATCCTCCCCTTGGAGTTACCACCATGAACACCCACCCTTAAGTCACAGCCCCATTAGTGCAGAAGCCCTGGCTAAATTTTATCATCAATCAATTAGTCCAAACCAGAAACACTGGGGACATTAAAGATTCTCAGTTTACCAATAACTTTAGTCAATGCCAAATTATACCATCTGGTACCTAATATATTCGTTAATCCTCATATAGGATTCTAGTACAAGGAGCATATTCAATCAATGTCTCACATCATATATAATAGGTATTGTAATAGCATGAATATTCTGCAGAAGAGACGTCTATTCCCCCACTGATGCTTGACAAATGTTTGCCCATGACTTTCATTCATGCCTAACAAGGTCACCTTTCATCTCCAGCACACAGTGAAAGAAGACTCTAATCCTCTGGCTTTTTATGCAGAGATAGCTAAAGCAAATTCACAGTGCACCCATCACTAAGGTAGGATATAAATACTCATTAGGCAATCTTCACTAACAATCCCAGAAGTAAATATGATTACTGTATCACATCCAAAACATCTGCAGAGGTCCACCAGTGGCCAGCTTAGGCCCAGGTACACCTGGGAAATAAGGAAACACCATCATTTGCAAGCCATTATTGTCTCTCACCGGCATCTCTGCCTAGGTGAGTTCTTTAAACTGAATAGAAGCAAGATGTGTGAGTTGCTTGGTTACAGGAAATCAGACTGCACAGAGTCCCACCTGATGTCTGGCTGGGACTCATCACCACCTTTTAAGAAAACTTGTCATTTTTTAAGAAAAGGGAGCCTCGATTGCTGGGCAGCCATGACTGTTTTCTGCATTGCAGGTCGCTGGCTGAACCGCGTTTTCTGCTAATTAAATTCACTGTGGGAGATTCCTAACATGCATCTCCATGGGAAATGGATCTGCAAATCTGGATGATGCCCCTAATTGCTTCTGGCAACAAGGTTATGAGACTCAGGCTGTCATAGCGAGAGAAAGCAGAGCTCAGAGAAGTGGGGCTCCTCTCACAGGCCATATGGGCCTCTTCAACCTACAGCTCGAAAAGCTAAAATCTGGCTCAGCTGTGACCGGGCACTTCCTGAACAAGGCCTGTCACTTTGCACTTTTCAATTACTTACCTGGAAATGCAGCAAGAAGGCAATTGTGAAAAGGCACCATGGGAAAGGAGCAGTTGCTGTTTGCCAACCCTGTGCTGGGAGAGAGATCAGCTCTGGCCTGGTCTAAGGCAGGGCTACTGAAAGTGCCGTGCAGATCGGTAGCATCAATGTTACGTGGGAGCTTGTTAGAAATTCAGACTCAGCCCTACTGCATCAGAACAGCTGAGGGAGGAGCCCAGGAATCAAAGCCTTAGCACCCTCCCTAAACTACCATTCATGAAGCCCTGGTCTCAGATACACATGATTGCGCATCAATCGAGGAACGTGGCCCTCCTCCTGCCTCTGTCACAAACAGTGCTTGCCCTTGGGGAGCTCGTGTAGCCTCTGTGATCCCAGTTTCCTCGTTGTTCTGATCATTACGGCAGTGTGACTCACCACTCCAAAACCTAGAGGCTCAAGGCAACAATGGTTCTGTGAGTTGACTGGACTCAGCTGGCAAGTTTTCACGCGGGGTCTCTCATGTGGTTGAAGTCAGGTGGCGGCGGGGTGAGAATCACCTGAATGATGGACTTGGCTGGGGCTGCTTCACTCACATACCTGGCATCTGAACTGGGATGGCTAATGGCTAGCTGGCATCTCTCCCTCCATATGGCCTCCCCACATGGCTAGCTTGGGCTTCCTCAGAGCATGCACCTCACAGTGCTTTGCCCACTGACATGGTGGCAGGCTTCCCCCAGAGTATGCATTCTTAGCAAACCAAGGCAGAAGCTGCCAGGCTTAGCCCTGCAACTGGCCCAGTGTGACATCTGCCACATTCTCTGGGTAAAAAGCAACTCAGGGGGCTAGCCCAGACTCAAGGAGAGGGTCTTACATAAGAGTGGGATTATAATTCTATAAGATCTGGAAAGGGGGGGGGGCATCTTTAGAGAATAGTTGCTACACTCAGCTATTAAGTGAAGGAGGTGGCCTATATCCCTAAAGGCCATCATGGTTTTCATAGTCCACGATGCTCTGACACAGGCAATACCCATATTTATTAGAGTCCATTATATGCACCTTGAGGAAGCCCAATTCTCCAAAATATCAGTGCCACTCATTTAGCACTAAGCACATACAGTCTTGCAGTATGATTTACCTTATAAATGTAGTTACTCCGACTTCTCAACTCAATTATAAGATCCTCAAGGCCTTTATGCCTCCTTGAAACTCCATTACCTAGTGCAGTGACCTATCCATCATGTTAGCTTTCAGTGAAGATGTGATAATGATGATGACGATGGTGGTGATGCTGATCGAGTCACTGCTGTTAAATGATCCTGTCCTCTTGAATGAGTACGAAGCAACCATTTCCACAGTTGAAAAATAATGCCACATGCCTTTTGTAATTTTTTACAGGTCTTTTTAGGGTAGACTTAGAGCTGTGAATATTATTTCCATTGAACTATAATTTGTTTTAAATGCATACTCTCTCTCTTTGTTTAATTTTCTAGTGCAGAAGGAACAGTGTACTATGGTTATGAAACCACATCATTTTCCTCCTAGCCATAAAGGAAGGCCACATTTCGTAGCCCCCTTGAACTTCAGTAGGACCACAAAACTGAGTTCTAGGCTATAATTCTGGTCAGCCACACACACACCCCAAAGGAGGACAGAGAGTAAAGGTCCTATGGAACTGTCCTGCTCTCTTGCCTATGCCTGCTGCCAGCAGGCAGCTACAAGGTGGTACAGTCACAAGATAGAAACAATTTGGTCCCTAATTCACTGCTTGGAGCACAGCCACCCAACCAAGAATATCTTCACTGCATTAAGCGTGAGCAACAATTAAGCTTTTATTGGGTCAAGACATTGGACTCGAGGGGTGTTTGTTATAACAGCTAAACTACACTGATGCATACATCTAGTTCATTCCCAGAATCAATCCTGTGAGACTTTGTCCTACATCAGTACCTTAAATTGATGTCGAAATTGAACATTTCTAGCAACAAATACATTTCTATAACACCATTTTCAATGGGGACCCATTAATACATTTGTTTAGATAGTTCACACTTTCTTCAATCAAATTCACAATATTGTACATTTAGAGCAATTTTACTACATTTTACTACAAAAATAAAGCTGACTTCTTCAATCTATGTCTGCAATGTATTTTCCACCACACCTGCAACAAGCTCTCACAAGCAAGCTGTGTATATTTGACTCTCTGGGTTTGTTACTTTTGCTCATTCCATCCCTCGCCTCATTCAGTCATTTATTCGAAAACTCTTTATGAGCACCTGCTATGGGCCAGACATTACGCATATCCTGGGGATGCCAAGATAAACAGAAAGTGGTCAGGGGAGACAATCACAGCAACACAGTGAGCTCTACAAGAGGGGATATACAAAGTGCATCAAGAACACCAGAGCTGCTTCTCTAACAGTGAAAGGACGGAGACATTTTTACAAAGGTGGTGACATCCACACTGAATTTTAACAGGTGAGCAGCAGTTCACAGGTAGAGAAGGAGAAAAAGGGCAGGTCAGACATAGGGAGCATGCAAAGGCCCAAAGGTGGGGACCATGGTGTCTGGCAGCATGATCCCTATGGCTGGTCTAAGGACTGATGAGCACGACCCCAGAGGTGACTGGACAGCCAACCCAAGTTCAGGAACGATTTTGAGCCAGGCAGCATTGACCTAATCCAAGAGTGATACATGAGGCTTGTGTTCATGCCTGATTGTTTTACAATCTACATAGTTTAACCCCAAGATTTATGTGGGGCACCTGGCCCAGGCGAGATGATTCCTGACATCATATTTCCATCTAAACTTAGAGGAAGAAATTGCTCAGTCTTCTGTAAGTAAGGGTGGGCCTGGAAGAAGTAGTTAGGCCTCCTGAAAGTCTACCATGAGGTTCCGTTATTCATACCTGTCTATCCTCTGCTGGGCACCCCCTTGGTGAGGATCTTGTAGCCCATAAGATGCACCTCCATCCATCTTGGAGAAGATGGCATCTTGTCTCTGCCTTGAGTGCTGACCGTGCTTGACTTCTCTTTGTATCCTAGATTTACCCAAAGATTACTGGTGCCTGGTCTTTCTGCCCATCTAAGCCAACAAAAATCATTTGCCAATTCAGCAGTTGTGAATAGAACACAGTGTGTTTGGGAAACTACAATTAGCTTGATACAGCTGGGAGTACATTGGTGATTTGTGAAAGATAATGCAAGAAAAGGAATTCAGGGGCCAGACCATGAATCGTGTTATATATCACGCTAAGGGATTTGCATGTAACCTTGTTAGTCAAAAGGGAACCCAAGATATGGGTGTGATATGATAAAAATAGATCTGAAAAAAAAAACCTTTCTGTCAGTAAAGGCAAATGTTGTAAGGGAAACCAGCTAGAACTCTTGCAAAAATCTGCAGAGATATTTGACCAAGGCCAGGGGTATAACATTCCAAGATATTGAGGGAGTAGAAAAATTTTTTTTGATTATTTTAAGTTCAAAGAGGGAGGAATCGGGGATGAATTCAGGGTTTATTCCTTGATGTGGACAATACAGTGTGCCAAAGTTAGGACTAAAACCTGGACAATACAGTGAGCCAAAATTAGGACTAAAACCTGGAAGAAAGGAAAGAGGTGGGGGTGGGGAAAGTGATGAGTTTAAGTTTAATACATTAAGTGTGAGAAGCCTCTAAGACTTAAAAGGTGAAAATTGTTGCCAGTCGTAAATGTGGGCTAGAATTCAAAACTGACATCTTGGTAGGAGAAATGGATTTGGGAATCATTTGCATATGGAGGTGGTAATCAAAAACTCTGGGTGTTGATTGAACCAAGAGCTAGAGAGCATGATGGGAAGTCATCCAAGCACAGAATCCTGAGGAAAAGGAGCATTAAAGGATCAATGGAGAGAGAAGACACCCAGCAGAGACCAAGTGGTCTCAGGGAGGTGGAATAGAAGGAGGAACAGATGCTCACATGAGGACCTTCTCTGGCTCTCCAAATCCTCTTCACCCTTCAAGGCCTGGCTGAAACGCAAAATCTTCCATAATATGAAGGCTTCACAGACACCCCTCACTCACAGGGATGTTTGCCACCCCCATTTGCCTCCATCGCCCCATATATCAAAGCTGACCTGGTACTTTTATCTCCCCACACCAGCTCTTGCAGGAGAGGAATATGTCGCATTCAGTGGCAAATGACAAAAAATTCAACTCAAACTGGCTTAAAGAAAAAGGAAGAAAAGGCTAAGGGTGGATTCTGCCTTAAGGTGTGGCAGTCCAAGGATTCAAAGTGGTCCTCTTTCTCTATTTCTTGACTGATTTTCCCTGAGGTAGCTTTATTCTCAGGCAGGCTATACCCAAAGATGGACACTGACAGTTTCAGGCTTGCAATTTCTTTCTTCAGCAACCGAAGTGGGCAAAGAGGTTCTTATTCATGGTCATTCTCAGTTCTGGTTGGCTTTCATCAGGTCACCTGCTGATCTTTAACCAATCACAGAGACCAGGGGATGTTAGGCTCCAATTGGCCAGACTGGATCACATGACAAGGAAGTGAGAGCAGAATCAGTTTCACCCTGGGAGAACACTGACATGAACCAAATGACGTGCACCAAGAAAAAAGAAGGATTACTAGAAAAAAAATGGAAATTGATACTGGGTAAGCAAATAAGAATTGTGTGTAGACAGGATGGTGCGTGCAATGCCATTCAACAAATAAGTCTTGACTGATTGGTCACAAGCCAAAATTTCCCACTTTGCTTGCATCATTAAAAGACAGGATATTGTGTGATTATCAAAAGTGACTTTTGTTGATGTGTTTTGTTGTATTAAGGAGGAATCAGAAAGAAAACGAAGCAGCTGGTATTTGTACCTACTGGCATCCTGACTGGTGGAGTTCGAAATCAGAGCAGGTTAAAAAAGAGGCAGGAGCCGAAATGCTAAGAGGGGAGAAGGCACATGTCTCCCTGGGAGGCTGTGGGCATCTGAGGCCAGTGGTGAAACTTGGCTTGAAAGCTGCCCAAGTTCTGAGGCTTCTAGGTAATGAGAATAACAAGCTTGGCTGTATAAATCAAACCTACATTATTAGAAAAGTTTGACATTTGCTAAATTACCCATGAAAACTTACCCTGGTTGTTAAAAAGAACCAAAAAAAAAAAAATGTGTATTCATTTCCAAGCTAAATGTCAGGCTCCCTTAAAGATCTCCAAACACCTACAGATGGGGAAGGGGGAGGGAAGGAAACGCCATCAAATTAAGGGCAATAAACTTTCCAGATGTCTTCATCTCCATAACTGCTCAGAGATGTCTTCTGGCATTTCTAACTGGGTAATTCTGTCTTTGTATTACGTCTATCTATTGGCAACCCATTTCTTAAACGTACACTCACAGAGCAGCATCTGAACACTAAATTGAAACCCTGGAAGACAGACACAGCAAAAGTGAGTCAGAGTCATTTTATTTACAGACATAGCCCAGAGGTGTGTTAACAGGGAAGGCCACCAAACTCATGATTCCGGAATATCAAACTAGCAGTTCTAGAACTGGAAGCCTTGGGCAAACAGCCAAAACAACTCTTTACAAAACTAGAATTAAGAAGCCCCCCACCCCATATGCTTCAATAAATCAATTATTCATTACTAAACTATACCACTTATCAGAACGAGAGTGGGGAAAGTAAATGTACTTGAAATATATTGCTGGAATGGATCAGGTAAAAATATTTCCAAGTTTAATTTATAAGAAAATTTTGCCTGCTAAAGTACTTCAAATCAAAGTATACCAGTTTTAGCTAAGGATGGTTATTCTTGAACATTTACAGGTGACAGCTCTACTATGTCTTAGTTATATTTATCTAAAACCCCAAAATACATACATGTGTAATGATGTACGTGTACATACACATACATACGAGTCTGTTTTATGTGAACACATGAAAAGGTGCCCCAAAGTACAACAAACTTTGGCACCAACCTTAGACTTACCTGGTGGCCTCCATTTCTTCCCTGATGTATGAAGCTAAGGTAGTAAGAACCTTAGTTTTACTAGGGAGTGAGTGGAGACTTCAATTGCTCAGAAAAGCTGCAGAAAGGGCCGGGGAGCCTGAGTGCTTCCAAGAAGTGATTTAGTGCCTCCAAATACACCTTCTAAACTATGTGTGTGACTGGATACTTAATGGTTCTTGGGCATTGTTTAAAACTTTATATTTTAAATATTGATAATTTAGATTCATAATTTGGATACCATTTGTATACACATCCATAGCCACACATACTTACATCTCCTTTGCAATCATCTTCCTCCTTTTTCTTGAAAACCATTATTTTCCAGCTGAAAAAAATCCTTCTTAACCACCCATAGGACTTCTATAATCTAGACGCAGATGACTAAAATTCTTTAGTGACTGCCTTCCATGGGGAGAAGGTGTGGGTTTCTAAACCAGGGCCATAGAGGTATATGCATAGAGACCCTGGAAGAGGGTAGCATAGGAACCCCCGGAGGCCAGGCCTCACCCACTATGGGGGCATCCAGAGTGATCATGGGAGTTCCTGAATCTCTATTTGGATTAACCTGCCCACTGAGATTGTCTTTATTAAGATGGCAATTCTTAACCACAGAGTGGGTGTGCCTGCCATCCCCTCCCAACCTCTTCCAAGAAGGTCCTTGGTTAAAGGAGAGAAAGAAAATGACACTGAGGGTCAGGGCAGGGTGTTCTGTCCATGTGATGATGTGGTACCAGAGGCTTCCACTGGGAGCGCAGGGACTTCCTGCCCCCATTGTCCATCTGCCCACACTCTTGGGCATATACTTGCTACCTTCCTGGCATTTGAAGGGTGTTAAGAGTCCAAATGCCATTACATAAATGACCATCCCAGTCCCAAGGAACAACGGTCTCTGATAAAGAACACAGACTCTATGAAAGTCTTGACTGTGTCAACCCAGTTAACAAAGGGCCAAAGAAGCTTGGAGAATGGCCCACCTTCTTCCCTTTCCCAGCCATTGTCTCTCTGGCTTTTACTTCCTAAGGCCACCTTCTTTGGGGGAATTCCAAGTATAGCTGGATGGTCACTGAAAGTAATGATCTTTTCTTTGGGGGCATTGTGTGGAGAGCTAGAAAGGGCTGGGGAAAGAAATGCACTTTATTTTTCTACATACTTTTATGATTTATGAAAAATTGATCTACTCCCTTCAGTTAGATCACCATGAGTCAGAGAAATATGGGGACAATAAAGTGGCTGTGTCATTTCAGAAGTAGACTACGCTCCAGTTCAAGAATGACGGCCAATTAAAATAAGTTATTCGTGTCTGGTGGGACTGTGTGAGATGAACTATCACCCAAGACGAATTAAAGCCTGGGTTTGGAAGACTTCCTATTGACTAGCCTGCAGTATAACTTATTTCTGTTTATGCACAAGGTGGGGAAGAGATGCCAGGAAGAAAACTGGCCTGGAGCTCACCTGGATGTATAAGAGCAAAGAAAAGAGCACCTGCTTATTAATGTTTTGATACATAAATATTTTTTTGGTCACCATAGTGTCAGGCTATAGTCTACTCCTATATCTGTACCCATCTGTACATGGGTACAGATATAGGAGGGAATCTCAGGAAAGAGCTCATAACCAAAATACCCAGCACAGCGGCTTGCCAGTAAGGCCTATCACCTGCACCCAGCCCACATCCTGGGGAACTGGGATCCATCTTGGTGCATTTTCTGTGTTTCTGAACTTAAATCATTTTATTATTTCATAGTGACAGAATTCTCTTTTTTGAAGAATACCTTTTCTCTATTTTGAGGATGATTTTCTTCTTTTTTAATCTTAACTTCTCTAAACTTTCTATGATCTAACAGAAATAGACCTCTAGAGTTTTCATTATTGATAAGAACCACTCCATTCTCAGTCACGCCAATTATCGTGAATAATGGGGGAGTGGGGGAGAAATTCCAGTAGACCTATCTCTGACTCTTTCTATACCTTTGTCTCTCTTGTTCTCTTTCTGCATCTGTTATCTCTGTATCTATCTCACTCTCTCTCCATATTTCTGTTTATCTCCAGGTGTGACTGTTTCTCTGATGTCTCCTTCCATGTACTGCACCTTAAATTCTCTCATAAATGTACACACACACACACACACACACACACACACACACACCACTTAAGATTTGGAGGCACAAACTTCTACACCAACTCTCCTTTCCTGCCTGCACCCTTAAACATGGCGCTGAAATATAAGTTTTCCCAGAGCCAGCTGAATCAAGGAAAAGTGGCTTCTATACCTTTCAGATCTGTTTAGCTGAGACCTTTCACACCTGCCCTACACAATCCTCCAAACCAGGCCCAGATCACAGCCCTGTGTCTGCCCAGCAAGAATGTAAAGGCCATGGGCCTGAAGATAGGCCATTCAATATCAAACCATCCTTGCATCTAATTCTTTTATTGTTATTATTGTTGTTGTAAGAAAACTTAACAAGAGATCTACCCTCTTAACAAATGTTTAAGTGTATAGTACAGTATTATTAAACTGCAGGTACAATGGTGTACAGCAGGTCTCCAGAACTTACTCATCTTTTATAACTGAAACTTTACACCCGTTGAACAGCAACTTCCCATTCGCCACCCCAGCCCCTGGCAACCACTGTTCTACTCTCTGTTTCTATCCATTTGACTATTTTAGGTTCCTCATGTAAGTGGAATCATACAGTATTTGTTTTTCTGTGTTTGGCTTATCTCATTTAGCATAACGTCCTCCAGGTTCATCCATGTTGCTGCATATGGCAGGATTTCCTTTTTTAAGGCTGAATAATATCCCATTGTAGGTATATACCACACTTTCTTGACCCATTCAACTGCTGATGGACATCTAGGTTGTTTCCACATCTTGGCTATTGTAAATTATGCTTCAGTGAACATGGAGTGCAGATATCTCTTTAAGATCCTGATTTCAATTCTTCTGGATAAATACCCAGAATCTAAGCCCATTAGATTAGAACTCATGCCTGCTCCCAAAAAGACCTCCTTGCCTGTGCCTGGGACCAGATGTATGTAATACAATGTCCCTGCTCTGCTAATAGCATCACTGTTTTATTCCCTGGCCCACCGGGACATGTCCTAGTTTATTGTGCAGTCCCTGCAGTTTCTACTTCATTCATTTATTCATTCATCCCATTAGTAAATATTTATTGAGCATTAACTATGTGCTAAACTGTGGGCTAAGCTTGGAGGTGGTACCTGGGAGTAAAGCGGTAACATCATCCATTCTCCTTGAGGTTATTGTCTAGCTCAGGAGCTCGAGTTCTACCTCTAGCCCAGACCACAGTCCCTGTGATCCCTCCCTCCTCCCAGCCTCTCTGGTCCTTCCTGGCTTTGACTCAGTTCATTGCTTCTTCTGATGTGAACCTTGATGACCCCTGTGACCATCCCATCCTCCAAATCTGTCCAGTTCTCAGACCCTTCCCCACCTCACCTGGCCCAACTCTCCTTTGAAAGGACCCTGACACCTAACAGAGGTGGAGGGTTACATTTTCTCAGTATGAAGGTCATTATTTTCTCTTAGAAAACACACACTAGTCTGCTTCCTGATCTTAATTATAAATGAAGAAACTCCTTCACGGTGGATGCACCATGGCTCTCTATGCAGAGTGGAGAGCTCTGTAGCAGATTTTCTTCACACGTTGTAAGAGATACAAGAGGGCTCCAAGCTCAGCTGAAAGAAGAGATGCTGCCCTTAATCCCCAAAGTCTCATAAATAATCCGATTCCATGAAAAGCTGGGTAGAGAGTCTCCGAATCCCAACTACCTGCTAGGCTTCCTGAATAACGTCTTTTCTCACTGTGCCAAGATGGCGGATCTTCACTTACTGAGGTCCAGATTGCGTGTGTGTGTGTGTGTGATCATTTGAAAGCTGAAATCTTTACTTGCTGAATGTCACTTTATGTTCCTGATACAGGTGATCAGGAGCCTTAGGATTCACAAAATTTCTCCCACCCTCTGCTGTGACATCTTTTCAGTGAGTCTTTCTATAGCCTATTGTATAGCAATGGGAAAGGATTTCCAGCTCCCCTGGGAAGCTTATGGTGAAATCATACTCATAAACCTGTTCACTCTTTCCACCACTTTGCTTTTACCAGAATTCTTGCAAACGTGCTCTCTCTGTCTTACAGTTAATAAATTAAATGAATAAGCAACAAACAAAGGAAATCTCAGAGCACATCTCAGAGGCTTAAGGGTGCGATGGTTATAGAGGTAACTTGAGCTTGCCACCACTGGAGTCTGGGGTCTGGCTGCAGCAGCTCTGGGGGTGGACAGGGTGTCGGATGGGGCTCTACTCCATCTCAGGGGTCTTTAATCCTTGGGCAATGGCATCCAGTAAAACAAGGGAACATTAAGTGTCAATTACTAAGTCTGTGTTTCATGTTTCATACAGTCCAACTCAAGGCAAATAAATATTTCAGCAAAAAGAACAGCCCTGTGATATATGTGAATGTCACTGATTTAAGAAAGCCACTAAATTCACTGCAGTTACAGAGAAGTGGGAGGAAAGGACACGAGAGAATAGGTTGATTCATTCCCTCCTTGGCTCTTCCAAGAGCTTTGCTTTCCTCTCCATTTTTACCTCTTTTACTTCTCCATGCCTCCCCTCTCCTGTTTTCCTTGATTTTATTATCATTACTCTTATTTTCCTTACACAGTCTCCTGAAACAGAAATAAGAGTGAGTGTGAATTTGTGCATCCCTCTTTCCAGGGGAATACCTGAGCACTGAACAACAAACATTTCTCCCTTCCTCTTTCAGATGCCCTTTCACGCCTACCCCCACCCCCCACCAACCCCCGCACTGGAGTGTTTCAAATTCTTCTGGGAATGCAGAAAGTTTTAGTTTATTTAAGCAGAGACAGGCAGGGCACTGTGACTAGAAATTGGTAGTAAATTCCACAATTAGGGAGCAGAGCTGCTAAAAGCTCTTACTCAAAAGGACCCAAGATTATACTGTGAACAAATTAAATTGCCTGCTGCTTCCACTCTCGCCAGGTGACTGGGGACATATGGTGACAAAAGATCGAGCAAATATATTCAGTCCAGTTCCTTAAAAAAGAAAAAAAATAAAGAAACTTAGAATCCAATACTGAATTTTTTTAAAACTGCAATTCCCACCAATGGAGGGGAGGGAGTCTTGATATCTAATACTTTCTCAGAACATGGGGACCTGTTCTTTGGTTAACCTGCCATGATCCAGCACTCCTGCAAGTGGAGAGTTACAGCCCTCTAGCCTCCAAATAACTAAAGCATGAATTAATCTCTCCAAATCTTCCCCAAGAGGCTACCTTCTCACCTGGCAGTATTTCATAAATGATCAAAAGTTGGCATAAGAGGGCCAAGAGAAACAGACATACATTCAAGGATCAGATGACAATGGGACCCCAAAGTCTGCTCTACTTGAAGATGCTCTCCAGACATTTTAATCATGTTGAATTGCCAGGGAGGACTCAGGCCAGGAAACAAAATTCCCACATCATCAAATTAGGTGATCTTTATGTAGGAAATTCATAGGCTAAAAGGGAGCCTAGATTGAAATCCAATCATTTAATTAAGGAAATACGTCGCCTTTGCCTGGATAATAGCGGAAAACTCCAGCATTGCCCTCACCAAGCACAAACGCCCAAGGAAACCTGCCAAAACCCAATGTCATATGGATTTGTCAAGGTCACACAATGACATAACAGTCAGAGATACAGCTGTACAGACTAATTAGACCAGCACAAGGCTAGAAGTTGGTCAATTCATTGTAATGGAGGAGAATTTAAGAGTACCTGAGCCTCCAGGCACTGAAGAACGCCTCCCACCATCAGCCCGTAGACCATGAATTCCTAGGTCACACAGGCTGGTTTCCATGTCTGGTTCCCTTTCTGTTGCAATCTACTCTGCCCCATAGGGTATCTTTCCAGCCCCAGCATGAAATATGGTTTCTCCAGAAGACCCCCTACCCTGGTCCCATTAAGAAGCTTACTTGCTTAACTTCTTATAAATTGCTGCAGAATAAACAGAGAGGACAGCAAATCAAATTAAATAAATGAGCAATTTATACAGTTCTTAAAATCCTATCACCATTGTCTATAATGCAATCCTGACTCCATTCTTAGTTGCTCCTCCAAAAGACTTTTTGACTTCACATTCTCCTTTGTTATTTACAAGGTCTCTAACCAGCACCCTTCACACACATCTTTTGTAGGTAATCATAGCAGGCATCACTTTTTCTAGCTCATGCGGGACCGGGTCCCAAGAGTGCCCTCTTCCTAGGGGAAAGACCTGAATATGCAATCAGGACAGCACAATAAGCATTCATTGATGTCATGGGCTCCTCCGTTGCTCGAGGGCATAATTGTACTGGGGGACATGGCCGGCTGAATATACTCCTCAAAATGACCTCTAGGTGACATCCTCACAGGCCAAGAAAGCAAACTACACCTTGGGTTACTGAACAGTATGTTGCATACAGGCAGAAATAGCTGGGATACTATATATAGGTAAAAATTCACTCTAAATTTTAGGAGTTGCTTTGGAAATCTATTACATTGCATCACGTAACCTTAAGGAAACATTTCTAAACCATAAAAGTGATGTGAATTTATACATAGACCTTTTCTATGATCCGGCAATTTCACTCCCAGGTTTTATTCAATAGAAAGGAAAACATATGCCCACAATAGTCTTGTACAAGAATATTTATAGCAGCTTTGTTCATACTAGCCAAAAATTGGAAATAATCCAAATATCCATCAACAAGAGATCTGAGAAAGACCTTATTGTATATTCATACAATAGAACGCTATTCAGCAATGAAAAGAAACAAACTTGATTTACACAACTACGAAGATGAATTTTAAAAACCAAACATAATACTGAGTGAAAGAAGCTAGATACAAAAAAGTACATCCTATATGATTCTAGTTACATGAAATTCAAGAACAAGCAAAACTGTTCTGTACTGATAGAAAGCTTGAAGTGTGATTGAAAGTGGGGGAACTGACTGGAATCAGTTACAAGGGAGTTTCTGGGGTGATGAAAATGTTTGGTATGTTGACTGGGGTGTATGTTACATGAATACATACACTCATTGATCCATGCACTTAATAGCCATGCATTTCACTCAGGTAAACTATACCTCAAATATCAAAAAGATTTAATTAAAAATATAATATTGGCATATCTGGAAAATATATTCCATGACACAAATGGAATCTACACTCAATGTAAATAAGTTTTACTTTGTTAACCAATAAATTCATCACTAACTCAGTGCCCCTGATTGTCCCTGTCACCGCCAGTTAAACTCACATCCCAACACCTTGGCAGTAGATTCTACAATCAGGAGGAGCCAGAGCACCTTAGGTGATACCTCAGGCCCCTCCTTGCTATGCACACAGGCAGAAAACACAGCCAATCAAATCAACTACCAGCAAGAGGAAGGGCGGAAGGGCCAGGCTGTGTTTCCAGGCCTACCAAATATCTCCATAGCGTGGAGTGCATCTGAAACACTCCCTGAATCCACCATCTAAAAATTGAAAGCGAGAAAGAGCTGGAGTTGAAAGCATTCAATAAATCATTAAATACTATCAGCATAGTTGTCTGCTTGAGATGAGCACTAAACCTTGATTGAAATTTCTCCAATAAATCAAATGGAGCAAGGTGATTTTGTAATTACCCATAAATAACATTTCCGCCCTTACATCTTAGACAGAAAACTAGGATTTGAGACCTGCTGGCAATGAGACAAGCCTCAGATGGCATTGCAGCAGGCATGTGCCAGCCTTAATAATGTAAGAGCAAGTCTAGATTTGAAGAAAATTATCAAATTAAAAAAAAGAGAAGTATGTCATTGCCAAAGAATATTCTGACACAAAGCAAAACAAGATTGGTTTTGGGCTTCCCTGGTGGCGCAGTGGTTGAGAGTCTGCCTGCCGATGCAGGGGACACGGGTTCGTGCCCCGGTCCGGGAAGATCCCACATGCCGCAGAGCGGCTGGGCCCGTGAGCCATGGCCGTTGAGCCTGTGCGTCCGGAGCCTGTGCTCCGCAATGGGAGAGGCCACAACAGTGAGAGGCCCGCGTACCGCAAAAAAAAAAAAAAAAAAAACAAGATTGGTTTTAATGCCTCCATTTTTGGGTCTAGCCCCTGGAAAGGCAAGAAGCACAGAGAGAGGAACAGAGAAGCACATACCCAAGGGACCATGTATGCTCCATTGGCCAGATTTTGTGAGCAGGATAACTATGGTGATTTTCAGTCCCAATACAAATACAGTGAATATTTTCATTTATATGTCTCTGTCAGCTCTAATTGCTCATCAGTTTAAAAAGGGATTGTTGGTGGGAGGCTCACTGCCTGTTAATGAGATCGGATGGGCTTAAACGTCGCAATTGGAGTGAACTGCATGGATCTTTAACTTCTCGGTCAGGACCCAGACACTCCCAATATTTTCAGGTAATCGCAAAAAAGATTTAGAATCTTAATTTAAAATATAATTTTCCCTATCAGAGCAAAAAAACAGAATACTCATCAATGAATGAATTTAGTGTTTGCACTTTGCTTAAGAATATAGGCTAAATTATCTTTATAAGGTCAAGTTAGAAGCCCTAACCTATTTATGAAATGAAGTTGTTGGCAATTAAGATGTGAACTATCTTTCTAGGTCATTGTAGCAGACGGTGTTGGTGCTCAGGTAAAGGTGGACTGCTGCCGGCAGCTGCCAGCTCCCTGTCTGTGGGCTTGCTCTCTGCTCTCCCCAACACAGAGGTGGTCACAGGTGCTGGGGGGCTAATCCCCCAGAAACTGGCCTCAAGCAATGAGGGGTGGGAACTGGGGGGTAAAACTACCCTAGCTTCTCAGCACTTAGATGGGACAACTCTTGAAGTCTGTTCTACACTGCCCCTAGAGCTTCCCGGTGGTATTAAGATATGATTACCCTTGGAGTAACCTGTGATTAACACACATCATTAACACATACCGGGTTTCTTTTCCTTCCCTTTCTCAACTCCTCACTCCCCTGTAAGTACCTCCTGATACTTTCAACCAGGAGGTTGTACAACTTCCTGGTAATCCACAACCCATGAGACTTACACCCCAATCCTAGTCTCAAGTATCTGCTTTTGGGGAACCCAAGCTTAGATAGGAACAAACATGATTTTGGATAGACCCAAGCCTAGCTCTATGGATCTCGATAAAAGCTCTCTGTGATTCAGGAAAAGTAGAAAGAAGATTCCCCACTGACCTCTATAAAATATAAACCATTCCTGCGGTAGACCAGAAAGGGAGAAGTCTGTACTGGCATTCTAATTACAAACAACAGGGGATGGCCTGGTTGTCTGATATTAAGTCTGATTTCAGACTTCTGGCCTCCAGAGTTGTGAAAGAGTAAATTTCTGTCATTTTAAGCTACCAAGTTTATAGTAATGTGTTATGGTACAAGTAAGAAACTAATACAGTAAATTTTTGCATTTCTAAATGCTATGTCAAGTCCCTAATCATTACTCTTTTTCAAAAATTTCTTGGCTTTTCTTAATCATTTGGTCTTCCAATGGAATTTTAATTATTTGGACCAGATTCAATTCAGGTTCAAACTTCATTAAATTAGGATGAATCAGTACTTTCATGGTATACATCCTCCTAACCAGGAGTATGATAGCTTTCTCATTTATTTTTGAAAGATTTTATAGTTTTCTCCATTTCTGACCTATATTTTCTCATTTATTCCTAAATATTTTTTTCATTATCATGAATAATAATTTTCCCTTTTCTAACTTAATATTTCAGTATGGAGAAAGGCTACTGATTTTGTATATTTATCCAATCCCTCTCAACCCCAACTTTCATGTTCTGTTAATGATTTTAATAGTTGTTTTAGTGGAGTCTCTTGAATTTTGTAAGGGTACAGTAATTGAGTCTCTTTCTTTGCTGTATTCGTGTTGATTATTTTATTTACCGGTTTTATTGCATCAATTAGCACTTGTTAAATATTGTTCAGTTGTTACAGTAATAGAAGTTACCCCTAACTTTTCCATATTTTAATGGCATTCATTTCAGGGTTTTACCATTTATTTTCATGTTTTCTGTTAAGTATGTCTTTATCCTGCCTACTTCCTTCCTTCTATTCAAATTTTACTTAGAATTTGTAAGGAGAATGTACACTGGATTTCATAAAGTACTTCTTCAGTTTCTAATGGTATAATCATATGGCTTTTCCTCTCTTTAATTCATTGAGGTAAGGAACTTTTGATATATTTCAGAATTTGAAATGTCCTTGAATTCTTTGAATAAGTACTATTGGGGTGTGACATTCTTATTCTACTATTTGACCGAAATCTTTTTGCTGACACTTTAGAAAATCTGCATCTGTAACAAACTAACTCTGAGCTTTATTTTTTTTTTTTTGCGGTACGCGGGCCTCTCACTGTTGTGGCCTCTCCCGTTGCGGAGCACAGGCTCCGGACGCACAGGCTCAGCGGCCATGGCTCACGGGCCCAGCCGCTCCACGGCATGTGGGATCTTCCCGGACCGGGGCACGAACCCGTGTCCCCTGCATCGGCAGGCGGACTCGCAACCACTGCGCCACCGGGGAAGCGCCTGAGCTTTATTTTTTATATAAACCTTATCAGAGTTAGGTATCAGAGTACTGAGTTTATACAATTTTAATAAAACAAATTGTTTAGCTTTCTGTCATTTTCTTGCAGTCTCCAACCACTTCACTTGCAGAGAAATTTTTATATTTTTAAAAGTTAGGTCAAGTTTTGACTATAAAACTATCTGGGCCTGGTGCTTTTTTAAAATGGTAGATATTTAATTATTTTACCATCAACTTACCGGTTATTGGCCTAACAAGATATTTTAATTCTTTTTAAGCCCATTTTATTTGATTATACCTTTCCAACTAATAAAATATTTACAATATATTTATATGTACTATTCTCCAGTAAATTTTTAAATCTCTCACAGATCTGTGGTTTTTCTTCCTCATATCACACATTGAACATTTTTGACTTATTTTCACCGATCATGCTTGTCACTTAATCTTACTCATCTCTTCAGTGAAATTGCTTTTGTTTGATGTTTCCTTTCTATTGTTGTGTTTCTATTTGTTTTTTTTTTTTTTTGAGAACTTACAATTGCATATTTCCTTCTCATTTCTTTTGGTTTACCTTATTTGTCCCAATTTCTTAGTTTGAAAATGAAGTTCACTTTTATAGTTCTTTATAAATAATAAAAGCAATAAAGACATATTTTTGCATAATATAGCCTTAACTACATCCCATAGTTTTTTGTACAAAGTGTTCTTTTTTTTTTCCCACTCTCTTCCAAATACTTTAAAAAGTGTGTAATTTTAGTTGATTTCTAGCCTAATTGAGTCTAATCAGAGAATGTGGTCTATAAAATATCTCTGGGATATTTTATTAAGATTTTCTACATGGCTAAGTACATGATCAATACTATTAGCTGCTCCATCAAAATATGGAAGAATATATCATTTCTGTTTCTAGTTTACAAAGAGAAAGGCCTTGTCCATTCAGTAACATGTTTCTACTAACTTGAGTTTAATGATTCAATTCTTCAATAAATTGTTGCTTATTTGATATTTGGAATTCATAAAGCTACTTATCCACAGCTGTATTATAATGGGAGGAAAAAAATCTCTTCTCCTGTTATCTTAGCAGCAAAAAAGCAAGTGGAATCTCAGATATTCAATAGCTGTTCCTCTTTTTAGCCCACTGTATATTTTTTTCTTCATATTCTGTATTTGTACTCAGACAGGTGATCAGTTCTGTGTACCTAGTGAAGGGTTTGAGAGCCTGCCTGATTCTCTTTGAATTGTGGCTGACTTCTTCTGGATCAGAGGATTGTGGAAAATTATCTCCTGCATCAGTCTCAATTATCATTAACAAGATTTGTCTCAAAACTTGCTCTTTTGTAAGAACCACGAGGAAGGGGAACACTGCAGCAGAGTGGGAGAGAGAGCTGGCCTTAATTCACAATGTAAGTTTTCAGCACAAACACTGTAAGGATACTGAGGAATGGATACACACTCATTAAATTCTCCTTATGCCACAGAAGGTCTAGTATTTTGTAAAAACCAAATTCCTGCTACCTGTGTAGAAAAGTTGAAAAAAAGTGGGTCTGAATCGGTAGTTTAGAGCAGTGCTTCTCAAACTTGCATGTGTATCAGGGTGCCCTGGGGGGCTTGTTGACACATAGGTCTCTGGGCCCCATCCCCAGAGATTCTGATTCAGCAGATCTGGAGCTGCCTGAGGTTCTGCACTTCTGTGAAAGCCCTAAGTGGTGCTGATGCTGTCACTAGACTGACCATCCTGTAAGGACCACTGGCTTCAAGGATGTGCAGCTGGCCAGGCTGGAGTGGAGTATGAACAGCTGTGGTTTGTCTTTCAAGGCCCTTTCTGTTCTTTTACGGTCCTGCTCTCGCCCATCTACAAGCTCTGAAATCTTTCTAATGTTTCCTAGCCCTTAACAATTCCTGGCTGAAGTCAGAATTGCTGAAGGTAGCTCCATTCTTCAGAGTGACTTCATTTTAAAAGGATACACTTAAATTCCAAAAAACTCAAAACTAATACAAAAGACCCTAGGGAAACTTCGGCACGCTTGGAGATTCTACCTGCTCTGTGCCACCCAAGCTGCTCTGTGAAGGTAACCGCGTACTCGATATGCAATTCAAACTGAGTCTTGTTTGTTTCAGGAGGGCCCAGCATACTGGAGACCGGCAAGGGTGGGTGGAGAGGGCAAAATAATTTTTTCTTAAAGTTGGATCATCTTGGAAGTATGCTCTTAGGTGCTGTCAGCTACAGAATTGATCATGCATGTTTCATAAAAGTAGAAAAGAAACTATTTGGGGGTAGAGATGGGGGTAAGGGTTGGAGAGGGAAATAGGAAGGTACAAATATAGGAAAGAACATTCAATGCATTGCCCTCAAAATGCCCAAATCCAAAGAGACTCTACAAAGATCTGTGAAAACCTCAGCAGGAGATCTCATTTTTCTGTGAAGGGTGTCAAACAGTTGACATATGTGGCATAACTGAGAAACAGGGGGGTAACAATAGTGCTGCCTCCAATGGAAAATAATCAAAATTGTAACAACCCTGAGGGGTCAGACGTTGGCTTGATCCTTTAGCTGGCAGAGATATCAAGTCTTAAGGTACAAAGCTCTGTAATATCCGGCTGCATCATTTACTTTCAAATGACCCAGAGAAAAGCCATGGAGCTTCCCATGTCCCTTGGGGATGCACCTGGATTTGATTTTGACAGCCAAGAGCTCCCAAAAGAGGTCATGGGACAGAGGCCTAGGAGATATTTGGCCCCATTTGTTCAAATTTAAAAATCAGAACGTTTCTCTTAGTCAATTTTTCTTTCAAATTCTGTTCTAGTAGCTACATTTCCTAGTTTATACTGTATCATAATAATTCGGGTATATATTTCACTTACCCACCGATCTCTGAATTCCCTGAAGGTGGGAGGTGTAGCTGCCTATCGCTCTGTCCTCAGTCTATAGCACCTGCAACCACAGAAGGGGTGAATTAACCCTTCTTGCTGGGCTTCCACTGGGTCAAGATAGTATCCCCGTGTTGGTATCTCTGCTAATGCAACTGGGAAGCCGGCTACTTCATTCTTACCCAGGAATGAGAATATGGAAATTTGTTATGTTAACAACGCTCATCTTTTGAGTGCCTGCCATGTGCCAGCCACTTTGCAGGCATCATCTCATGCAATTTTAACAAGTCTGTGGAGCAGGAGAGATCCTGTGACCTTATAGATGTAGAAACTGAGGCCAGGAGGCATGACATGCCCAGGGTGGCACAGTGAGGAAACAGACCTAGGATCTGTCTGCAAAGCTCTCAGCTTCCGAACTCTAATCTTATTTACTCTGCTGTCCTCCCGTCTTGTTCCATGAGGGTGTGAGGACCTGGGAAAAATAGCAGAAAAGCACTCAGGATGTGCTTGGTACTCAACAGTTTTAATATTATGCCTATACTTAACAGGAAAGTAAGCCAACAGCATGAAGCCAGTTTCCCCTTCCCAACCCCAGCATCTCTGCATTTACTCAGCCCACATTTATCACGTACCTTCTCCACCTGGGACATCAGACCAGGAACTGGAGAAATGACTATACCAAACAGACACTTGTCCTCACCTTTCAGGAGTTCCCACTTATCAAAGAAAAAAGTCCTAGACAACTTTGGAGCACTGAGTGGTGTTTGTAAGTGCAATAACATATGATGCAAGAGTCCAGCCTTTGGAATAACTGGGCTTCCCAAAGAAAAACAGAAAATGGCATAGACTCCAAGCCCTTCAGATTTCTCAAGTCATGTTAACAGGAGGTCAACCAGCTCTGGACAAGCCAGAAGGAGTCACTCCCACGCCATCTACTTTCCCAAGCAGCGCATACTCTGGATCATTCGTGCAACGTCATGCAGGCAAAGCTCCCTTAGAAGGCAGAGATTTCTACTCTTGGTCATTTTTAATTCTCTAAATCTTTCTGTTTACTCCTTTTGATCGGTCTGACTGAACTAGCCAGTCCTGTAGCACTCACAGATGACGGATCCCCACAATCCATGGACCTCCAAGAGTACTAGTGACACTTAGCAACTGACCACCCATTGTAGATGCTAATTATATTTCCTCAGTAAAAAGAAGGGGCAGCGGTGTGGCAGAGCTGGCTCATACTAGCTCACACGAGAGCAAATTGTTAAATTTTCAGGAACTCTGGGAGCTGGTTGTTAAACGCAGCCATTATTTAAAATTTAATTCTATAAACACATACATACTAATAGAAACAGAAGTAATAAATATTCAAAACTCATCCCTCTAATTCTTTTTTTGAATTTTATTTTATTTTTATACAAAATAAAATTTCTTTTTTCTTTTTTAGGTCTTTTCTTTTTCTTAATTACCTATTTTATACATATTCGTGTATATATGTCAATCCCAATCTCCCAAACATCCCTCTAATTCTTTAACAATGTTTTCGTATCACTACATTCTTGAGGTTATTGGCAGCGATCGGATCTGTGTGGTGGGAAAACTTAGCTCTCGGCTCCTTGACATCAGGCTGGTAACTTGAAGTCAGTCATGGTGGGATTATTTATACCATGATATTCAGCAGATGCTATAAATCCAGGCCATTTTCCCCAGAGAGCCAGTTGTTAAACATTGACCAGCACGGCACTGGGGAAAAGGTTCTTCTCCCAGATAATTGTAAGCAGCATAATTTTAGCCACAGGCCCAAAGCAAACACAGGCACAGACACAGCTGTGAAAAAAAACCTGCAGAGCAGACAGATGCAGCCAAGACAACTTGAGGATGACGACAAGGCCAGTGGTGTAGGACATCACACGGAGCAACCTTCTCAACCAAGCCGGCCAGACTGGCCTGCAGTCCCTGTGGTTGGATCCCTTTGAAGGGGAGCTTTCCCAGATTTCAAAAGACATACAACCCAGAACAGGCTGCCGTAGCGCCTCAGCACTGGCCACTAGGAGAGAAAGACAACCAGATGATTGTTAAGGCAAATAAACCAGATGGTCCATGAACCAGAAATAATCCAGCCCCAGACTCGAAAAGTGCAAAATCTCTACCATCTCAGGGATGACAGAACCACCTGGAAGCTGAGAGAGGTGGGCTGGGTGCTAGGGTGTATGAGGCGAACTTTATTTTTTAGGGTTAAATGTTTTTATTCAGTTGACAATTAGGCATCTTAGGTTAGGGGGTTTTTGAGGAAATAGTCTCTAGTGCAACACTGACCAATATCTTTCTGCAATGATAGAAACGTCCTATCCATACGCACCGCTCCAAATGCTCCATATAGCAGCCACTTCATCGAGTTGCTGAGCAGCTGAAATAGGACTAATTCAACTCAGGTACTGAATGTTAGGTTTTTCTTCATTTAATTAGTATAAAGTTAAATTTCCATGCCCAGGTGTAGCTAGTGGCTATCCTATTAGACAATGTGGCTCTAGTGGATTTGAAGCTTGAAAACAGTTGGCATTCAATCAGGGTAAATATAAGTAATAAAGTTGGGATACAGTTAGTAGAACCAAGTGTAGTTTCTTGGTGTATCTGGGTTTATTAACATAAGTTCAGCTCGTTCAGCTACACAACTATAACTACAGGGTCCACTTTGAGTACTAAATTTCTGTTAGATTTCTGAAAAACCCAGTCTCATCACAACCTCGCCACCTCAATCAGCATCATGGGAAATCCTGTTCCCGAGGTAGGTCGGCAGGTACCTGAGTGGGCGCGTCTCTCCTAGCTTCTGTCACGAGTTCCTCAGCCCTTGGATGCATCTGGCCTCATTCTTTTTTTTTTTTTTTTTGCGGTACGCAGGCCTCTCACTGTTGTGGCCTCTCCCGTTGCAGAGCACAGGCTCCGGACGCGCAAGCCCAGCGGCCACAGCCCTCGGGCCCAGCCGCTCCGCGGTATGTGGGATCCTCCCAGACCGGGGCACGAACCTGTGTCTCCTGCATCGGCAGGCAGACTCTCAACCGCTGCGCCACCAGGGAAGCCCTGGCCTCATTCTTGAGTCCATCCTGACCAACGCAGGCAGAAAATCACATCCTTTGACTTGTCAAATCACAGGCTCTGCCAGGGACTCAATCATCTGTAGCCTCCATCTGATCCCTGCCGTGTTTACTCTGGTTGGGCGACTAAAGTGCTCCCTAATTCCTTTGGTTTTCACTGTGTCTCTGCATCTCTGGTGGGTCTGGAGCACTGAGCAGCAGCCTACATATGTGGCCGTGACGATGCCTCATTCTCGGCATCCACAGGGTCCTCCATCCAATTGTGCAGACACAACACCTGGCGAGTTGCAGCAGCACGGCCCACTTGCCAGACCCAAACTCCTTGGGTTCTAAGGCCACCCAACGCGTGTTCGGTATCCCCATTGGCACAGGGTAAACTGGACCTTGGGTCACCCTTCTAGAAGGAGAGAGGCAGCCGCTTGCAGGGCCCTTCTTAGCCAGGTGATAGAGTTGGCTCCAGGGAGACAATCCTCATGCTTATCTTGGGGGAAACCTCATGCTAACTTTCAAAATAACTCAGGCAGTTTTTGAGACTAAGTGAAGTTTATTTCTAAACATAAAAACAGGGATCCCAGAACAAAGAAGGATATGTTTGTTTTAGTTCGGTTATGAGAGTTGGCAATTTTGGTTGGTTTGGAACTTTTTTGGTTTGAAGACCTGGTCTCTCTGTGTCCTTGTTTATTTCTCTGCAGTCACATTTATTAAGGTATAAATTACATACAATAAAATTCACGCTTTTCGGCATATAGTCCTGTGAGTATTGACAAATACATACAATCCTGTAATGACCACCACAGTCAAGGTATAGAACAGCTCCATCACAACAAAAATTGTCCTCACGTCCCACTGCGATCAAGCCCTCCACCTACTCCCAAGCAGCCATTAATCTGGTTTCTGTCCCTATGGTTCTGCCTTTTCCAGAATGTCATATAAATGGAATCATACAGTATCTTTCCTTTTTGTCTGATGTCCTTCACTTAGAATAATGCATGTTAATAATGAAATTTTCCATTTCACTTTTTCACAGTCCAGTTACAGGGCACTGTGACGAAGTTGTTCTAAGGTGTGTCCAGGAACCAATGTGGACACCCACAAACATTGCCAACAGGTCACAGAAGTCTTCTCAGAGAAAGAAAAATTTGACTCTGATCAACAAAGAAGCTGAACACTGATTATTAAGGTAAGGAAAGAACCTACCTTACCTAAGGTAGAGGAATCAATGTCCAAGGATGAGGAGACATTAAAACAAAGAGCTTCCTCCCTAAAAAGAGAAGCTACTGAACAGCAAAGTGTCCTATACTTTAGTCTAGAGACCAAGGCAAACCTAAGTCTGCAACTTGAAAACTCAAGCAAAAAGAATGCATGCTTCTAACCAGCTAGGACTCCAGCTTCATTCCCACAGACATCCCTCCATTTGCTTGGACAGTGACAAAGGGGCAGAAATGTTTCAAGCTGGAAATCCATCAGTTGAACAAACGAATTCTACAGCAAACCTCACCCTGGACTGAGGGTTTGAAGAAGTAAGACGGGTGACCAGAGAAGAGTTATGAGTTCCAGCTTTAAAATTTTCCCTGACATGTAAATGGGAGAAAACCATTTATCATGTAATGGGATTGTATGTCCATTAGCTTTCCCATGGGAATGTTAACACGACAAAATTGAAAACAATAATCTGCAGAGTTTTGGCCAAGTGTTTCTAGATTCAGAGGCAGCAGATCAGCCCCGTAGCCAACCAACTGCTTTATCTTGGGCAAGTCTCTTGACTTTTCTGGTCCTGTCCTCTTTTCTTGTTACAAAAAAGAAAAAGAGAGGAAAAGAGTGAAGTTGGATCAGACCATTTCAGAAATTCCTTCTAGCTCTTCTGTTTTCTAATTGTGTAAGTGACGTCAAAACCATTGGACTTAAGGAAACTTGCAGCACACTCAGAAATAGGACTGGAATAAAGGCTCCATTCATGGCCCCAGAGGTCAGTGAACACAATGAGGCTTTTTGTGGAGTGATGGGTGGAAGGGTGGAGAGAGAGTGTGGGAGGTCTGGTGTTCTCTCTGTCTACCACAGACCCCCAAAGAGTCACTAAAATTGTGGAAGCAATAGTGAAAGTAGAAAATAAAAGAGAAAATAGAGCACCCATCAAGTCTAATAATATTCTTGTAACTCTAGAACTGGGTACATCAGAAGCAGCTCTGGAGGCCACTATCCAGACCAAACTGTCCTTAGTAGAAGGCAAACTCAACCACATCTGTTCTCACCAGCTCAGATATTGTTCTAGTCTTGGACTGTTGAAAACACTATCATAAATGAGGCTAGAACCATGTGTCTTGGGCTCCAGAAGACACAGGGCTGTTCCCAAAGGGAAGATCATTCTCCAATTCTCCACTTTTATCACTGCCTCTCTGCACCCCTCCCCTCCTCTGCTTTATGTCTGTCCCAACCCTAAAGGTACAGCACCACCACCACTAGGAGTGATTCCAGCAGCACCCCTCCTTCCTCTGAGGTACAGGGCCTCTTCCCAGCTCCCTTTGCACAGACGTGGTGGCCTGGATGCATCAGGAAGTCCGGGAGGGTGGAGGCTGTGGTCCTAGCCAGAGCCCTAGATTCCCAGAATGTCAGGGCCACAGGGACCAAGAAAAACTACACTCACTGGTGTTCAACCTTTTTTTTAAAGTAGAGTAAAGCTTATTCTCATGTAAGACTTGCAAGGAAAACCAAAATGAAAAAGTGATAAAAGCTGTGGAAATGGGGCACAGAGGTGGGGAAGGGGGCGGGATCTTAACATGCTCAGTCCCTCACCATCAACACACGTACATGTGCGCAGACACATGCACACACAGACACAAGCACTGCCAGGGAAATGTAATGTTTAAAAAGTCTCCTCCCAATCCAGAAATCCTCTCCACAAAGTCATTTATTACCAGGTAAGCATTAAACCAGAGTGTGATGCACGTCACAGGCCATCTGCTAGGTAAGAGATGCAGAGACTGAAAGCAGTCATGCTTGCCCTTTCATCCAGCCCAGAGATACAACTGATGACACACGTTTTCAAGATAAACAACAACTACTTCTTGGGGTGGCAGACTTGACAGCATTATTGGTGACACACAGTTCATCCTAACTTTACTTGGGAGTTGGGGTGACCATCTAAGAGTTAGCCAATTGACTTTATCCAGAAAACAGGAGGTCGTTTTGCAACACACCGTACTTGTTTGAATTGTCAATAATCCTGAACTAAACTGTCTGATTCCTGCTGTTAGGGGACAACCCATTCTGGGTGAGGACTTTATCTGCAGTGTTAACGGCAGGGTTGGGGCCATATTACAAGGCCAGCTCGTTTGTTCGTTGCCCCCCTGTGCTCTCGGGACAGTGATTCCCACCCTGGCTACACTCTAGAACAATGTGATGTTTGGGCCCCATCCCACATCAATTAAATCCCAATCCCAGGAGGTGGGGCCTGATTGACTGCTGGCTTGTTTTAAAGAGGAAACAGGTGATTCTAAATTTGCATCCAGGGCTGAGAACCACTTAGCTACAGACTTGATAAGACAGTGGCCTCCGCCCTGGTTTCATTAGAATCCCAGGGGAGCTTATAAAATCCCAAGGCTCTGGTGATGCCCCAGACCTAATGTATCAGGATTTCTGGGGCCTGGCTCAAATATCCATATTTCTTAAAGCTCCTGGGGTGAGCCCAGAATGCAGCCAAGGCCAAGAACCACTGGGATGAGAGTTGGCCTCTGCCCAGCAGTGGGTTCAAAGCCTGGTTCCAGGACAGTGGCCCCATGGGCAAGGGCTTTACTCCATTGGTTATGTGTGTATCTCTGCAGACTCTCTGAGTAGTTTTCTGCTCAACAAATGACTTAAGGCTGATCATGTTCAGCAGTGCAGGTCATCTGTTCAAAGTAGCCATTATTATTATGGATACATGTAATATTTAAATAAAAATGTAAATTTCTCTTTCAACTAACTTTTGATCTTAGATAGAAAGTCGAGTATCTAATGGGAACTTTCCCTTCTGTGTGACTCTTGTTGGATCTCGGAAACTGACAGAAAGAGTAAGTCTCATTTCAGTCTGTGCTATTCCTTCTGTCCTTACCTATCCTGGACACCTTTTTATCATTCAACTAAAGAAAAAGATTCCCTAGGCAAAAGGAAGCCTCCTCCTTCCTCGTCTTCACAGCCCAGCCCTGCACATCCGGGCGATCCACGTCAACCAAGATGGTGGCGCTCGGTAGCAGAGATGAGATTTTCTTATTGAGGGTGAAGAGGTAAAACTGTCCGTCCTAGTGGTTCTCAATCTTTAGCGTTCGTTGGAATCACCTGGTGGGCTTGTTAAAAACACAGATTCCTGGACCCCCTCAGAGTTTCTGAGTTAGCAGGCCAGAGATTCTGTATTTCTAGTAGTTCCCAGGTGCTGCTGATACTGCTGGTCTAAAGACTACACTTTCAGAAGCACTGATCTATCCCATTTCTTTCTCTTTTTCTTTCCTCGTTGTGGTGCAAGCAAACAAAAGAACACCCCGGGGTGCTTGCCCCTTTGTTCTTTCTGCATCTCCATTACCACCCAAGCTTGCCCATGGTTTTCTTGAAAGACGCTTCACAAGGCTCTTCTTCAGGCAGTTTTCAAAAGAAAATAATATCTACATAAACAGACTTGGTGGTTTTGAGAGAGGTCCCCTGCCTGCTTGCCACCCCATCTGAAAAAGCTCTTTGTCGCCGGCACAGGGAGAGAGGGCTGTTAGTGGGGGCTGGTTGCAGAAGACATTCTTTGTTTTCATTTTGCTGCTGTTTTCATCTCCACCCACAGATGTTTCTCACCACCCTGAGCTGACTCTGTTTCTTGCCCTCAGGAAATCATCTATCACCAAATAGAGTAGAATGGAAGCACTTTAGAAATGTAAATTTATGGACCATCTCCAACGCTGTGGTGGAGAAGACAGGTAAATAAATAAGAGCCGGTTCGAAAATACCAAGGGATTTGTATTGACTTGAAGAATCAGAGCTGTACTTCAGCTAGAACTGGAGGACACTGGGAAAAGAACAAACACCAAGTCAAGAAAAAGCTCACTTTACAAATAAACAAAAGGAAGGCAAAGGTGAATGGGAGAGGGGAAAGTGGGGAGACTCAAGAAAATCGAAAAATGGAGAATAAAGATTTGAATACATTTGGTTCTGATTCAAACCAAATGTAGGTAAGATGTCTCAGTTCATCTTAAGTCCAATGTCTTTGCCAAGATTTCTGCCAGCTCAGTACTAACATTCTTATGATGGCCTCTGGCCCTCAGCTCCTGCTTCTCACGAACCAGTTTCGAGTTCACGATAAGGTTGCTGGATTGAGCAAATAAAAATACCGGGTTCTCAGATAAATGTAAATTTCAGATATTTCAAATATTGCATAGTGCACACTCATACTAAAAAGGTTTTCATTCTTTATCTGAAATTAAAAATGTAATCAGGTGTCCTATATTTGTGACCTGCATCATCGCCCCACCCTTAATGCATATTTTCTACATAAACTCAGGCACTGGGTTCAGCCCTTATTCCTTATTTTCTATAAAACAAGCCAACCACCTGTACCTTTACTAAAAGTTCCAGGAAGATAGAAGTCTTTGGACTTCCCTGGTGATGCAGTGGTTAAGAATCCACCTGCCAATGCAGGGGACAGAGGTTGGAGCCCTGGTTCGGGAAGATCCCACGTGCCTCAGAGCAACTAAGCCCGCGAGCCACAACTACTGAAGCCCGCACACCTAGAGCCCATGCTCCGCAACGAGAGAAGCCACCACAATGAGAAGCCCGCACACCGCAACGAAGAGTAGCCCCCGCTCGCCGCAACTAGAGAAAGCCCGCGTGCAGCAACGAAGACCCAATGCAGCCAAAAATATAATTAATTAATTAATTAATTAAAAAAAATAAGTCTTTGTATCACAGCAGCACCTATAACTTAACATTCAGTGTGACGTCTAGCTTTTCCCAAAAGGTCCTCTGCCATTTCCACAACTGGGATTCTACTCGGCTCCACTTTCTTTTTTTGCCATCACTCTTTTTTCTTACTCCTCTCACATCCAAGCTCCAATTCACTTCAAATGCCAAATATTTCTAAGATTTGTATCGTTTGACTGTTCCTGGCCTTTATCTCCATTTCATTTTGCACCCCCAAATAGTATCTCAGAGTAACATCTAGAAGCTTTAAAAACATACAGATGACAGGGGTCACTCCCAAATATTCTAATTTAATTGGCCTTAGAGTGGGTGGGGCCTACACACTGGTATTTAAAGGCCCCCAAGGAATTCTAAGGTGCCGCCAAGGCTGAACATAGTCACTTAGATCAGTGTTTCTCAAACATTAATTTACCCAAGGATTAGGGAAGATCACATCAAGTTGCAGGTTCTGGTTCGGTAGATGGGCATCCAGCTGGAAGCTCTGCATTTCCAACAAGCCCCCAGGTGATGCAGCTGGTCAGAGGACATTCTCAGCCACAAAATCTCAGAGGGAATCAAGTGACAGGTGTGCAGACTCTCCTTTGAAGTGATGGGTCGTCACTGACAGATGTAGCAGATTCACAGACACCACAGTGGCTAGAATGCCAGCTACTAGGGTGGGCAGTTCATGGCATCATGAAGGTACAGCAGCATTTCTTGAACCTCATTAGCTTCGTCAGTGTTTGGGACTTGCACTGAGATATTTAGATCCAAGTACTTCTTTAATAAGACCCAATATTTATACCTCTTCATTTGCTTCAGAGCACTTTATTATAGCGACTGCTTGATGGCCTCAACCGCTTTGGAAAGCATTCAAGAGAGTTATGGGTCCCTGTTGGACATGTAACCGAAAGTGGGGTCTGGCTGTTCGCCGCTCAAAAGCCAATAAAGAGGCAAGGTTGGTGGAAAGGAAAGTTTGCTTTATTTTGGATACCGGCAACCGGGGGAGGGGAGGGCAGATGCCTGTCAGAAGGCTGACTCCCCACAACGGACGGTCAGTGGGCAAGAGATTTGTAGACAGAGGGAGGGGGCTACATGCAGAAACAGCACAGTCAGCTCTGACAGTAGTCTTGAAATTGGTCATGCGATGGTCTGATCAGCGTCATCTTGATTGTTTTCAGTACAGTTAATCTTCAGTTTCAGGGTCGGTTTGTTTCCATTTCCTTGAGGCCAATTCTTGGAATTCGGCCGGCTTCTGTCATGGCTACTGTCTGGTCTTCATGTAGTCAACTTCTTCCACCTGGCGGGGGTTTCAGTATGTACAAGACAGCTCACAGGACATGGCTCAGAATATTATCTAGAGCCCTTGAAGAGGAACTAGAGCTCCTTGACTTTGCTCAGTGACTAAACTGTTATCGTTTTGTCCTGTTGGACTGCTTTCCTTTGTTTCTGCATTTTCTCACTTCTCTGATTAAACTTGTTCTTTGGCTAAAGTTTTTCCACAGTCAAAAGGCAGGCAGAGGACATGGGGGGAAGGACCATAGCGTCCTGCTCCGTTTCAGACGGATGTAAATACTGAGGCCCAAGGATTAAAGATCCAGGGCCGTTATTAAAGTGATCTATGAATAAATGTTTTGTAACATCAATGTTTCTATTAAAGCCAGATGTAGCCTCTAATTTATATTATAATTCATTATAAACCAGTGCTTCTCAAATGCTCGTGTGCACACAAATCCCTGAAGTCTCGATAAAATGCAGACTGACTCAGCAGGTCTGGGTAGAGCCAAGGTTGGGTAGAGACGAGCTCTGGGATGATGTGATGTTGTCTGTCCACGGACCACACTTTGGGCGTCAAGGAGCTCATCCTCACCTCAGTGGACTCAGCTTTCTCAGCTCTGACATTGAGCGGATTCAGTTTTCTCAGCTGTGGCATTCCTCTCATTCTCTTGTGATACTAAGCACTTAGACAACCTAGTGGCTGAACAATGGACTGAGAGTTCTGTGCTCTGGCGTTGTTTACCTCCATTAAAATTTCAGAAACTGGGACTTCCCTGGCAGTCCAGGGGTTAAGACTCTGCACTTCCAGGGCAAGGGGCGTGGGTTCAATCCCTGGTCAGGAAACTAAGATTCCACGTGCCATGTGGCCAAAAAAAAAAAAAAAAACCCAAAAGTCAGAAACGATGCTTTGGAAACATGTTTTTTTTTTTTTCCTCATTGTACCCTAAGTTATCTTCTAAAGAATAAATATCAGTGATATATAGTCTCAACATTTCAGCCTTCTGAGTTTTATCTCAGTGCTTACCTATGGGACTTTATCTACAACACTTGTACCAAAGGAAAAGATTTACAAAGTCAGTATTGGTCCCTATCTTTTACTGTCATCACTTGAACACAGGTCTATGGAAAACTCACAATTTTTACTTTGCAAACATAACCAATCCATGTTTCTTTTTAAACTCACTGTCACCTTTAAAATAAATAGTTTTTCTTGGCCTGTGCCAGAAAAAAAAATGACCAACTTTCCAAAAATGAATTCCAAACTAAAAATGCAGACAGCTCTTGATGTCAAAATCAAGATGTCAAAAAGGAGGGCTGTGTTTGTTTGGAAAAAGATCTCCCAGTTGAGTGTCCTTAAAATCATCCTCTTAACAGTTCCCAAAAGAACTGAGAGAAAAGTTTTCAAAAGTCTCCAAAACTTCCTTTGCTCTTGGTTTGGGGGAAAAAGAGAAAAGAATGAAACATCATCTCTTACACACACACACACACACACACACACACACACATACTCAAACACACTTACACTCACTGTTGTCTTTGTTTGGGGGAAGTTACCACATTTTTCAGCAATGACAAAGGGAATAATGCCGTCTCCACTACCCGCATACAAACCACTGTCTTAATGTTTGTGATGGATTTATTGCATTAATAGCCCCAGTTTTCCCCTGCCCCCTGTGCCTTTGGTAGTGACCTCACACACTGACTCTGGACTTGGCCACGTGACTTGTCTTGGCCAATAGGAGAGCAGTAAACTCTATGCAAGCAGATGCTTGTAAAAGCATGGTATGTGCTTCCCCTCTTGCTTCTCTGAGTACTTGCCTTAGCTGTCCTGTTGGAGGTTTATGAGACACATGCAGGACAGTGGAGTTACGTTAACTAAGGCAGACCTACCGCAGCCCTCCTCCAGCTGAACCCCAGCTGGCACGAGAGAGCCCAGCGGGATCAGCTGAACTCATCCCACATCAGCAGAACAGCCTGGCTAACTCCTAGACTCAGAAGTAACGTATGATTCTTTTTTTAAACCACTATGTCTTGTGTGACTAGTTCCACAGAAACATATACTGAAACTATATTTGGCATCATCCTCTGAGAGTGGGAGAGTCACATTCTTTCCCAAGTTTGACAAGACTTTAGACTCCTTCCATTAAGGGGTCATAAATTTAAACGCCTATAGACACCAGGCAGGAAATTTTAAAACGTGAAACTATTCAGTCATAAGACAACAGAGTAGTAGTGACAGATAAATCAAAACATACAATATATCTAAAAGCATTCATACTCAGTGCTACCCATGTCTTTAAAACACTACAAAAGCCAAATAATAAAACACCAGTTAGCTGAGTATGGCCCACAGGCCCCAGCATCTTAAGTCTAATTTCTAGTTCAGTCTCTAGAAACAGTGATATAAATACCCTGGCCACGTTTCTACAAGTGGTTGAAGATCAATACAGGACTTGAACCAGCCCTCTTTCCAGTTTACCTGCAAGGTGGGGATTTTTATTACCATCTTATTACTGAAGTCAGTAACTAGTCGAAGGACACATTCCTGGTTAGTGGACAATCTAGAATTCAAACTCAGACCTGTCTAGTGAGAACACTTACTATGCCGCCCCTCTGTACATTAACCGTGAACATTCCAAATGTCCCAGACCAGAGGTCAATGAGCTATGGCCCAGCCCAGCCACCTGATTTTGTAAGTAAAGTTTTATTGGGACACAGCCACTCTCATTTGTCTATGGCTGCTTTCCCACTACCATGGCAGAGTTAGTAATTGTGACAGAGACCAACAAAGCTGAAAATATTTCCTCTCTGGCCCTTCATGAAAAAGCTTGCCAATCCCTGGTCTGGAGGCCTCCCTTCCTCTACCTGCAAACCACAAGGTCTCCAGGATAGATGGGGTCTCCTGCTTGCCCACTGATGGGAGCTCTAATCCAGGCTCACTACGATTCCAGGGACACGACTGGCTCAAGGACCAAAGTGGGCAAAGTTGGAAAGAGGAGAAGACAGTAAAAGAGCATTTTGACCTAACTTTATCCAAAAGTTCCACAAACTCAAAGTTTGCAGCAGGGAGCAACTCATTCCCTAACAGCCAAAGAAACAGCAGCTATAGATAGCATCGATATAAATACACCTGCCTACTCCTTGGCACTTGAAGCTTTTTGTTTTGCATTTCATTCAAATGTGGGAAGAAACCATCAGCAGGACCCCTCAAAGTTTCCCGAGTCTTTAATCAAACAAATGATGAGGAAAATCTGTCAGTCTTACCAAACAGTGATGCCCCATTTTTTTAATTAGAAAAGCAGACAAAATATTGTGATGTGAGCTTATATTGGAAAGAAGGGAGGGAAAGGGTTTAAATAAAATGAAGTGTGAAACCTCTGGTCTACGTAAGATGCAGAGCCAAGTCCCACCTGGTACTCACTCCAGACAGAAACAGGTTCCAGCCTATAGTTCTATTTTCATTTCTTTTAAATTGAAGTATAGTTGATTTACAATGTTTCAGGTATACAGCAAAGCCATTCAGTTATACATATATATGTACATATATATTCTTTTTAGATTATTTTCCATTATAGGTTATTACAAGATACTATAGTTCCTTGTGCTACACAGTAGATCCTGGCTGTTTATCTATTTTATATATAGTAATGTGTATCTGTTAATCCCGAGTCCCTAATTTATTCCGACTTTCCCCTTTGGCAACCATAAATTTGTTTTCCATGTCTGTGAGTCTGTTTCTGTTTATTATATTAGAGGAACTGGAAGACTGTGTACCAGGCCACAAATCCATCTCCATCCAAACTGGCAAAATTCCTACAAGGGTGTAGATTCTATCTGTTCATTTGAGAGCATGTCCCAACCAGGGTGGAAAATGAATTTGTTCTGTAAGGAAGAAGTGGTCCAAACCCTGCGGGTAAATTTCTTATTTTCACTTCCCACATACTTTGCTCACCAGAAGGGGGAGAGAAGGTAGGAGGGAGAAGAATTTCCACTTCTGATTCAAATCGCTTCCTCAAGGTCCTCTGTCCCCTTGGGTCAGTAACTCAAAGGTATATGTTTACAGGTGTACGGCATGCAAAAGGTAGTCGCAGAAGACTTGTAGATAATAATTGTTTGACTACAACTAGTAAAAAACTACATTCAGGGCTTCCCTGGTGGTGCAGTGGTTGAGAATCCGCCTGCCGATGCAGGGGACGCGGGTTCGTGCCCCGGTCCGGGAAGATCCCACATGCCGCGGAGCAGCTAGGCCCGTGAACCATGGCCGCTGAGCCTGCGCGTTCGGAGCCTGTGCTCCGCAACGGGAGAGGCCACAACAGTGAGAGGCCCGCGTACCTCAAAAAAAAAAAAAAAAAAAAAAAACTACATTCAAGTATGTCACCAATTAACTAAAGCCCCAAAATGGTCTCTGTTTAGGCTGATGGACAAAGAAAGCTGCATCGGGAGAGAGTTCAGCTGGGCTCTCCTGGTGGGGACTGTGAGAGCCAGATAGACCACAATGAAGAGAAGTCCCTTCCAAATAAGGGAGGATGCAAAAGGCTCCTTGAGACTGCTGGCAGAAGGGGAATGAAAAGTCGCTATTGAGATTGGTCGTTACCACTGTGTGGTGCCATTTGCGTTTCCAGTTTACTACAGGAGTGTGGGTCTCAACGGGGTCCAGCATGAATTGTTGAAGACTTAAGCAGGCATTGGTTATGCAGGGGTCAAGCCTTTCTGTGTACGGGCAAGGTTCAAGCAGAAATTTCCTTTACCTACTACAAAACTGAAATAAAGAAGACCATACTCTATTTATGCTTTACGGCCTGCCTTTGCACCTCACAATAAACATCTTCTTTTATCAAAATATGTTAGTCTTTAACACTCTTTTTAATGACGACAATGTATCCCATTATAGGAGTGTGCTATCATTTCCACATACCCTATTGTTGATACCTAGGTTGCTTCCATTTCTCTGACATTAAAGACAGAGCTTCATTGCAGTCTCAGAGCCAAATACTACACAGACTCTCATCTATTCTCTTTAAGTGCATTTCTAGAAATGCAACCACTAAACCAAAACTGATAAGCATCCTGCCAACATTGTCCTCTAGAAAAGGATTATCATTTGATACTTTCACCACCAAAGGCATGTGTTACATCACTTGTGTGTGAGATCACAGGCAAGGATAAGCAGAGAATTGAGAAGAGCTGGAGCTACCAGCAGTTTTAAATTCCTTCAAGCTGAAAGCTATTTATTGAACCTGACAGAGATGGCAAAGCGAGATCGTGTGCCCTCTCATCTCCTCTGACCTCCCGTCAACTTCTGTTCCCTTCTTGGACTTTTTAAAAATTGCTTTTTAATGATATCCATAATTCATGAAAAGAAATGATAAAATCAAAACATATTACCACTGCCTTATAAACGGCTGTGCTATTAATTATTAACAGCCCAAGAAGGAAGTCAGGATTGATCCCAAAGGTGAGAGAGATAAAGGCACTAGTGGGGAAAAAAATAGTTGATTGGAAACCTTTGTACTGGAAGGTTTCCAATTTAGACTACGCATATTAAATGGGGATTTAATTCCTTTTCTCAAGCAGCAAGAAGAAGTTTAGCTAACATGGGGGCCTGAGCAATGACCTAATGAAAAGCTCTCGTGTCACAGACGGAAAAAATCTGAAGCCCAAAGAAGGGCCTCCCTTGTATTTCAAGAGAGTCATGGAAAGAGCTAGCAGCAAGACATGTTTCTTTTTACTGCCGGTCCTATTCTTTATTCTATTCTACGTCTCTCAATGCCACACTTGACATCAAGGGAGGATGAGAAGTGTTTTCCAAAACAGAGGGACTCATTGTTTGCAAAGCCTAAGAATCAGTCCCACTTTCATTGTTCTAAAGCTCATGGCTGCTTCTCCAGTCCAAATAGAACCACTCCCTCCTCCCCTGGAGACTGTGAGCAAAGAACCAGCCTGCACGGTTGCAGTCAATCTAACTGTGGTTTTCCTAAAGAGAGTCCTGAGGTCCTCAGTCCCTCCTAGCACCTGGAATTCTCTTATGGGAATATATTCCTTAGGAACGTAGATGTTGCTCTGTCTTCAGAAATCTCCAACTAGAACGTGAGTGCTGTGGGAACCTCGGATGGTTCCTTCTCTGAGGTTCACTTTCTTCATCTGTAAAATGGGCCAATGATAGGACATGCCCCATCATGTTGTCCTGAGAATGAAATGAGTAGATGCAGTGAAGATCTGAACACAGGTAGAGGGTAGTTGAGGATGGCTGGGAAATAGGGGATAGACTGGGAGGGAAGAGACACACGCAAGGACTTGGAGAGGGCAGAAGGCAGATAATTAAACCAAAGTTCACGACACCTCCTATGATAATTTTGCCGAGGACCATGGTCTTGGGGGAGTAAATAAAAAGGGAAATACAGACTTTGGGTTAAAAGATGAAACTTCTATCAAGGGAATTGCTGCTGCACATGGGGAGGACGGGTCCAGAAAGGGGTGTGAGGTGGAGCTCAGCTCTGCTATGTATTCCAACTGGAAGCAGAGCTGGAATTGAACCAAGTGGGGACTCTATGCAGGGGACCCTGATCTTTCTCTTCTCAGGGACCCTCTGATTCTGCCAGATCATGCGATTTATTCCTTGTTTTAATCAAATGAACTTATTTTAATGGTGTTTCTATCCAATTTTTCCCTCAGAATTTGCATTCCACTAAAATTCTAGGGAAGAATTATATCCTTCAACCTAAGACATTTTGTTTCCATTCCAGAGTGGAGAAAAGAATTTCAGAGAAGCTAGACATGAGCGCCTCTTCTCATCAGAGGGAAATGAAAGTTCCTTCAGAGAAAACGCCTGCTCTCCTCAGTGCCTAACGTTCTTCTCCGTCAGCCCCTCTCCTGCAACATCCATCACCATCTCGCACGTCTTCCCACCCAAATCCTGCCCTAGGGGTGTATGGTCAGGACACTCAGGTGGCTGTTCTCTTGTTCTCTGTACATCCCCTGCTCGACCAGTCCCTGCTTCGCTCACAGGACTATCCAGCCTCTTCATTATAGGGCTTAATTTGTCCCTGGTAAGTGATGAGCCCAGCTGACGTCACTTTCCCCTATACACGGTTGCCTCCTTCTCCCTCAAACAGCAAAGACTGCTGCCACGTCCTGCCCACCGTCTGCCACATGTGGTGGGGTGTTGCTCCAGGACCCTTTGTGTACGGTGCCCCTGTCCAATAAAACTTGGACGTTTCTGTTGCTGCCTCCGGGCTCTTTCTTGGGTCTCGAGGCTGGGCAACTACAAGGCTTGAGGGCCTTCGGGGTGTAGCCCAACAAGGGGTGACCGCAAGATGCTAGTGTTCTGCTTGGAGATGTTTCAACTGTATAAGGAATTCAGAATGTTGGCTTCAACTCAGACCGCATACACCTCTCCCTTTTTCTTCCCTTCCAACCCAAAGGCAAGATTAACCCCAGGAATTTCCAACAGGATATTAGCTCTCAGAGGCAGAAGGCTGCAGTGTCAGGACTTTCTGGCATCCCTTGAACCAGGCTTTCACTTCTAACCGTGCTATGATACCCTCTTCTATTTTCTTATTTATTTATTTAAGTTATTTTTGGCTGCGTCGGGTCTTAGTCACGGCACTAAGGATCTTTGCTGAGGCATGCGGGATCTGTCATTGTGGCGCGTGGGCTTCTCTCTAGTTGTGGTGCCCAGGCTCCAGGGCCTGTGGGCTCTGTAGTTGTGGTGCACGGGTTCCAGAGCGCGGGAGCTCTGTAGTTTGCGGCACTCGGGCTCTAGCTGAGGCCCCCGAGCTCACTACTTGTAGCTCGTGCAGGCTTAATCGCCCCACAGCATGTGGGATCTTAGTTCCCTGACCAGGGATGGAACCCGAGTCCCCTGCATTGTAAGGTGCATTCTTTACCACTGAACCACCAGGGAAGTCCCTATTTTCATTTTTAAAAGTAAAAATGTATTAGATTTTTTTCTCGTCATTGGCTCTATTTTGATTTTGAGAAGTGCACAAATATGTAATAACACACACACATATGTATAACAAATATGTCATATTTTAAGACAATCAAACTAATCACCAATAAAGAGACACAGGTGTGTCCGTTTGGGACTAGACATCCCCCTGCCGGAAACTCCCACTTACCCCGGTTTCTGTGGAAGGCCTGGCATCAGTGAGAAAGATGCTTCCACCCTGGTGGGGGGTTGAGGGGTAGTTTTGTGCTGATGTGCTGGGCTTGGATCTTAGTGATTTCTCCAGTAACTTCAAGACGATTGTACCTTCTAATTTTGGATTCATACCGGGAAGCCACTTAAATTAAAAGGCTATTCATTTCACTATATTTGTCTCCAGGCTGCTCAAACAGAAATGCAAATGACTTCCATTGAGAGAGTTTTCTGCCTCGAAGAGAATGAGACTGTAACACCAAAATCTGTGTGCTTCAGAGTCCCATGTGCATTAAGGGGGAGAAACACAAACCCCAACCCTTGATGCTACTTGAATTTTTCTCCTGTGAATGCAAATGGATATTTTCGTAAATGAAGGCGTAGTTAGCTTCTATGGTCATTCACAGGTCCTTAGGGCAGTTGTCAAAAATGGGTCTGTTTACTGAAATGGACACAACTGGGAGAAACAAAGAAGAAATTCTTTTTTACCAGCTTCACTCAGGAGAGTGCAGAAATGACAGGGCCCGAATACTACAAACACTGCTTCTTTGTTGTTCCTTCCTTACACAACAGCAGGTAGCCTTGCATCAAAGGTAGTTGTCAGCAACCTCAAGATTCCCAGCTCCCAGTTCCAAATCCTACAAAATGGAAACAGTAAGCTGTCCCAGTAGTTCAAACCAAAGGTCCAGAAACGAATTGTGCTGACCTGATTAGCCTGACTTACAACATGTAGCAATGATTATCATATCAGAGGCTAAAGAGCAGCTGACTTAACCCATCGGGGCCAACTGTGAAGTTGTGGGTAAGGATGAACCGAATTGGGTCATTAAGGGTCCTTGAGAAAGGATTGATAGGGAGTGGTGATTGGAGAGCTGACCGCACCTGCTCACTACATGTCTCCATGGCTTGGAAGGACCTTTCAAAAATAGGTTAACTGGTAGTTTGTCCAAGAAAAGAACTAGAAGCAGCTAGAATTTGCAATTCTTTTTCCTTAAAATATGTGTAGCATGTGGGACGTGGGATTGCCCTTCAGCAGCCCTTGTTTAAAAGTGATTTCAAGATTGAACAGATGACCTTCCTTAGAAAAAAATAGGACTTTCCAACTAGTCTATAGTCTATAAAATAACAGCCTGCAAACTGCCATTTGTAGATCATTTTCAGGCCTGGCCAGCCCATCACCACTGGCAGATGAAATGTTAGGTTTCTCTAATGGCAGGGCTACCAGCGCCTCGGTGATAGAACGGATGTGTGTTATGATGGTTGTCGTGGCCTTCCTTATGGCTTACAGAGACCTGTCTGGAAGGATGTAATAAGCAGAACAAAATTTGAGACAACAAAAATGTCTCAATGTTTATGAAAGCCTAAACTATTTCCCAGGAAAAGAAGTCACTTAGAACAAATTGAAAAACACTTGACTTCATCTTCACTTTCATGGAAAAAAAATCCCCATCTGAGGACAATTCAACTCAGTCTTTGAAATTCACATCCATTTAAAAATGATTGGAAGGAAGGAAGGAAAGGGGGAAAAGGGGAGGGAGAGAGGGATCAAAGGCTGGTACAGAGCCCAGAATGTGAAGAACATTTTACCATCTCAGTAACCTGCCTCTCAAATTTCAAAATCCACTCTTTTGTTTCTCATAAAATATAGCAAATACAAACCTGAGGCCTAATCTTCTATCAGGTAAAATCTCCTCTGAAAAGTCTACTGTTTTTTGGCTAGAGCCCCCAATAGTAAATTGGATCAAAATGAACAAGCAGTGTTTGATTCCATTATATTCCTTCTATCCCCTAAAGAAAGCAAAGCCATCAAATAGTGCAAGCAAACAGGTATCAGAATGTTCACAGCAGGTCTATTCATAACAGCCCAAAACTGGAAACAACCCAAATGTTCATCAGGAATAGAATGGATAAATAAATCGTGACATATCCATAAAACGATAGCAATGAGAATAAACAAATTACAACTACATGCAACAATATGAGAAAATCTCACAAGGATAATGTTTAACAAAGGAAACAAGATGGAATGGAATATTTATTATAATAGTTCAAAAACAGACAACTAATTTATGGTGATGAAAGCCAGATTAGTGGTTACCACTGAGGAAAGGGGACATGTGGGCACCCCTGGAGTGTTTGTTACATTCTAGTTCTTGACTTGAATGACAGATACACTTTGTAAAAATTCATCAAGCTACACAAGTATGGCTGGTGCTTTTTTCTGCATGTATATTTTACTTAAAAAAAGTTTACTTAAAAGTGCATATGATATGAGCAAATGTTGGGGGATGATGGAAATGTGCTATATTTCAACTGTGGTGGTGATTACAAGACTATACACATTCATTAAACTAACCAAACTGCACAGCTAAGATTGATGAATTTATTATATGTAAACTAGATTTAGTAAAACTAATTTTTAAAAAAAAAAATTAAAGTTTATGAAAAGTAATTCTACTTTCTAAACATCAAAAGAGCTTGAGAACAATTCAGAACAAAATTAGAGAAATGCAAATCAAAACTACAATGAGGTGTCACCTCACACCAGTTAGAATGGGCATCATCAGAAAGTCTACAAACAACAAATGCTGGAGAGGGTGTGGAGAAAAGGGAACCCTCTCGCACTGTTGGTGGGAACGTAAATTGATACAGCCACTATGGAGAACAGTATGGAGGTTCCTTAAGAAACTAAAAATAGAATTACCATATGACCCAGCTATCCCACTACTGGGCATATACCCAGAGAAAACCATAGTTCAAAAAGACACATGCAACCCAATGTTCCTCGCTGCACTATTTATGATAGCCAGGTCATGGAAGCAACCTAAATGCCCATCAACAGATGAATGGATAAAGAGGATGTGGTACATGTATACAATGGAGTATTACTCAGCCATAAAAAGGAATGAAATTGGGTCATTTGTAGAGATGTGGATGCAACTAGAGACTGTCATACAGAGTGAATCAAGTCAGAAAGAGAAAAACAAATGTTGTATATTAACACATATATGTGGAACCTAGAAAAATGGTACAGATGAACTGGTTTGCAGGGCAAAAATTGAGACACAGATGTAGAGAACAAACATATGGACACCAAGGGGGGAAAGCAGTGGGGGATGGGGGTGGGGGTGTGATGAATTGGGCAATTGGGACTGACATGTATACACTGATGTGCATAAAAATGGATAACTAATAAGAATCTGCTGTATAAAAAAATAAATTAAATTAAATTAAAAATATAAAACAATTCTGTGCCCTTGCAAATAGCAAAAGAATACATGCAACCATATATATATTTTAATATACTTGTCTTTTTGTAGCAAAGTTATACAACAAATATACTATACATTCAAGTCTTAAGTTATACTCTAAAGCTGTATTACTATAAATTAATGAAATAATAATTTTCTATAATTCTTTAGATAAATAATATACTATTGAGACAAGGGAAAAAAAAAAGCAACTTCATGCATTTATTCCTGAGCTTTATTTTGCAGGAGAAACAAATAAATCAATGGCTCAAATGCTTAAATGTGTATAAATTATTAGAATAAAGTCCTCAAAGGCAGTGATTCTGTTTATACATGAATCTTAGCATTAGGCAACTGAAAAACTGAGGCTAGGGATTCTTGTTGCAATTCTAATTCATAATCATCTAAATTTCTCCCAGGGTCACTAATGCGCCTGTATCAGCACATTACTGTGACTGTGCCACAGTAACGCTGCCAAACAAACAAGCACAAAACCTTGTTTATTGCTCACACATCTGGATCAGCTCTGCTGATTGTCCAGGGCTGGCTCCTGTGCCTGGGGTCAGTCTAGCTACTGTCCGATATAAGTTGGCCTCAACTGGAATGACTGGGGCAACGTGATGTGGTTGTGATTCTCCAAGATGGTCCCCAGTGATGCTCGCCTACTGATGTCCATGCCCTTGTGCAGTCCGCACCCACATGACGTAGAGCTGTCCTGTGTAACTAATAGGATATTCCAAAGCCAACACAGTTCTTCCAAGGCTTGGTCCCAAAAGCCACTGTAGCTTCTGCCTTGCTCATTTGGATCACTCAGCTAAGTGGAAGCCAGATACCATGTGATGAAGATTCATAATCAGCCCAATGGAGAGATTCACATGGTGAGGAGCCAAAGCCTCAACATCCAGCACCAACTTGCCAGACACATGCAAGCACCATCTTGGAAGTGGACTGTCTAGCCCCAGACAAGCCTTCAGATGAACATAACCCCTGAGCTGGAACCCTGAGCAGAACCAACCAGCTAAGCCACTCCTGAATTCCTAAACCACAGAAACTCTGAAAGATAATAAATGCTTATTGTTTTATGATGCTAACTTTTGGGATAATTTGCTATGCAGTCATGGATCACTAACATACTTGACTCTGTACCACGTAGTTCTCGTCATGCAATAGGCTACCCTGGGAACATTCTCATGAGGACAGTAGAGATGCAAGAGAGCAAGTGAAAGAAGGCATGCAAGCACTTTTCAAATGTCTACTTGCATCCTGTCTCCAAAGATCCTGTTGGCCAAATTAAGTCAAATGGCTCAGGTCATCCACTGTGAGAAGGCACTGCAGAGTTACATGGCAAAGAGCCTGGTTGGTGGTTTTAAAATGTGTCCACAAAGTCTTTGACACTACCCCATTTAAAAAGTGGGGACTGGGATTCCCCTGGTGGTGCAGTGGTTAAGAATTGCCTGTCAATGCAGGGAACACGGGTTTGAGCCCTTGTCCGGGAAGATCCCACATGCTGAGGAGCAACTAAGCCTACGTGCCACAACTACTGAGCCCACGTGCCACAACTACTGAACCCACGTGCCACAACTACTGAAGCCCACGTGTCTAGAGCTGCGCTCCACAACAAGAGAAGCCACCACAATGAGAAAGAAGCCCGTGCACAGAAACGAAGAGTGGCCCCTGCTCTCTGCAACTAGAGAAAGCCTGAACACAGCAACAAAGACTCAATGCAGCCAAATATAAATAAATAAACTTATTAAAAGTAAATAAATAAAAGGCAGGGACTGTTTTCCCTCCTCTTGAATGTGGGTTGGTCTTAGTGACTCACGTCTAATAAATAGAATGTTGTAGAAGTGACGGTGCCCAGGCTAGGTCATAAAAAGGATAGCTTCCTCCTGGCTCTCTCTCTCTCTCATTTGTGGATTTCTTCCTCTGGAGAAACCAGCCACTTGTCACAAGGACAGTCGAGAAGACCTGTAGTGGAGTCTACCTGGAGAGGAACTGAGGCCAAATACCAACAACCAGCACCAACTTGCCACCATGTTGGAAGTGGATCCTCCAGCCCCAGCACACATCTTAAGTGCCAATGAGATCCTAGGCTAAGCTACTCCTAAATATTCCTGACTCACAGAAACATGAGAGATAATAGTTTTATTATTGCTGTAAATCACAAAAGTATGGGGTAATTTACCAATTCTCATAAAGAAAGATGAAGAATTGAAGCTTTCTTTAAAACCACAGGTTCAGGAATCTTAATTGCAAACAATATCCACTCTAGCTAGTTTAAGCAGAAAAGAAACATATGAAAGAGTATTGAAGAAACTCCAGAAGGGCCAGAGCATCAGGTCTAGAGGCTACAAAGTCAACAACAATGGCCAAAGCACAGGGTACCTCTGCTCCAGACAGGGCCCCATTCCTGCTGTAGCTAGGTAAAGATACCTCAGCTTGCACCACTCAAGTTGGTAGCCAGATGCCAGAATCTCTACCGTTAATATACTAGAAACCTGGATGCCTTCACAACCCCCTTCACCAAAAATGGAATCTGTGAAGTACCAGCTTCATCTTGCTGCTCTCTTCCAATCAGAAATCTTGCACAGGTACACATGATTGGTGGAGTCTATTTGCAAGGGAAGATGCGGAAAAATGAGTTGTGGGCCACCTTCTATGGAGGGTGTTATCATAAAATTGAAAATACCCCAGGAATAGGAAGGGTGTTCAATGGTACTGAGTAGTTAGGAAAATTGACAAATGCTCACTTCTTGTCCCCATACAAAATCATCTTTATATTACTAAAATATAGATAACTAGAGAAATTATTCACATGTCTTTCTATTTCCTGGAACCCAAAATGGTAAATGAATTTCACCTCCAGAGCCATTTCTAAATATTTGCTAGTGCCTGCCAGAGTTGTATGTTAAGATGAACTCCAGGCTCAGTTGAAAAGAGATCTGGGATAAAGTTGTGATGATGCCTTGGGTGCTTTGTATTTGTATTAAATAATAGGTACCTGCAAAAATAAATGTCCTCAGTCTCTGTATTCTCTCTCATTTCCTAAAAGGAGGGTCTGAAAACACTTCATAAACTTTTATAATTGTTTAGATTAAAACTGTTCCCTCTTTCAGTAACATTTCTGACATGGCATGCAAGCCAATCCATGTTCCCTTTATACCACTCCAGTACTTGGTAAAACCCAAATATATAAAACAGCTCTTTTGGCTAAATATGGCCTCCTGTTCCATCTCCCTCTCATCTCCCCTACCTCCATGTCATTTCCTGAAGGATCCCTCAAGAACCCCCAACCAACTGTTTACCTCCCAGGACTTGCTCATTCATCCTCATTTTCTCTCTCCTTTCCCTGAAATTCAGCCAATGGTACAAGTATACTGTAGACAAACAGTTCCTACACTTTAGCCTTTCCGTTTCCCTGTTTGGATACTGTGATTTTTCCCCATGTGAGTCAACTTGGCATGATTTGCTTGGCATGATTTCAGTCACCTCTCACAGTACAACTTTGGGACTGGTCATAAGTCTACATTCAGGAGACTTCCCTATCTAAAGACCGAACATCACACCCATTATGCAATAATTTCAGTGGGGCAGATTCCTGCCTTTCCTCCATTCTCCTTAGCCACGTTAGTAAGCAGGACATTTGCTCAGGCCATAGAGCAGTGCTTCTCAGACTTTAATGTGCACACAAATCACCTGGACATCTGATTAAATGAAGATTCTCTTTCAGTGGGTAGGGCCAAGACCCTCCATTCCTATGAAGCTCCCAGGTGATGGTGATGTGGATGCTCTGGTCTATGGACCACACTTTATCTAGCGATGTTCTAGAACACTGGTCCCACTACCCGCAACTGGTAGTGGTCTGTGGCCTGTTAGGAACTGGGCTGCACAGCAGGAGGTGAGTGGCGGGTGAGTGAGCGAAGCTTCATCTGTATTTACAGCCGCTGCCCATCACTCACATTACTGCCTGAGCTCCACCTCCTGTCAGATCAGCGGCGGCATCAAATTCTCATAGGAGCGCAAATCTTACTGTGAACTGGGTACGCAAGGGATCTAGGTTGCACGCTCCTTATGAGAATCTAATACCTGATGATCTGAGGTGGAGCCGAGGCAGTGACGCTAGCACTGGGGAGTGGCTGCAAATACAGATTATCATTAGCAGAGAGGTTTGACTGCACAGAGACCATAATAAATCAATTGCTTGCAGACTCATATCAAAACCCTATCAGTCAGTGGTGGTGAAAACTAGCTCAGGGCTCCCACCGATTCTGCATTATGATGAGTTGTATAATTATTTCATTATATATTACGATGTAATAATAATGGAAATAAAGTGCACGATAAATGTAATGCACTTGAATCATCCTGAAAACATCCCCCGCCCCGGTCTGTGGAAAAACTGTCTTCCATGAAATCGGTCCCTGGTTCCATAAATGTTGGGGACTACTATTCTAGAAGACCCAGTCTCACCCTCAATGGGAGCAACTTACTGCTTTCTCTAGAACTTTGTGCAGAGTTTCTTACCTCTCCTCTGGGTCACATTCCTTCACCATCCCTCCCCTAGACATGCCTTGTTCATTCCTGCCCCACCTCTGGTCACACTTATTTTACTCATACAATGAATCAATAATCACTGAACGCCTACCAGAAGCTAGACACCATGCTGGGCACTAGGGCGAACAAAATTATCCCTGCTTACATGGAACTTAGAGTCCAAAGAGAGAGACATTAACAAATAATTATTCAGTAATTAGTTGTAATTTTAAGAAGTGCTAGGAACAAAAATTACAGAAGGCTTTGAGAGCAAATAATGGAGAAAAATCTAACCAAGGCTCCTGGGTCCTTGGAGTTTTCACTTTGCATGATTTCCTCTGGTTTTATATAAACTCAGCCTTCTCTATAGTGAAGAAGGGGGTTTCCCCATGACCCTTTACCTTCCCCTTGAGCATGGCCACCAGTGTGCACTTGGCATGGCATGGCCACACTGACCTTTGGCAAGAAGATGCACATGGCACGGAGATTATGGTTGGCAGGCGAGTCCTGGGCTTCTATAGCTCCAAACCGATATTGGACAGCCTTGTGCCATTCTTGCCCCTTGGCTCCCCTTGATAATGGCACTGGCTATCTGCAGAAGCAAGCTGTTCCCTCCCAAATTCTAGTCAGCACTTCCCCTTCTCTCAAAATGACAGCAAATGTAGCACCCTGATTTCTTCCCTCTCGTGACCTCTTTTGCTGATCTACTACCAGAAGAAGAAAGGGCTTAGAGGCTGCAGAGCCATTGTAACTTATATAAGATAAGGCCTTCCACAGCTTTTCCCCTACAGTTCATTCCTGTATGGTGTCATATTCAAGGAAATAATAATCCATCAGCCAAAGTGTATCTACAATGCAAGCTGAATCTTTCCTGAAATCTCTTGAAAAAGGATTCCATTTGTCCATTTTAACTTTAAAGACAACTTGTGGTCCTGTTTCCTGGTATTTGTCCTTTTCAATATTTCACATCTATAGTAGCTTCCCCAATGTCTTCTCTCTCCTCCCTCTCTTAAAACTCTCCTGACTTTCCATCAAACCAGACCCATTGCACTTCCAGATCCTTCATTCCCAAACTTTTCCCTCCCTGGATTTCTTCTGAGAAAGTCGTGAGACAATTGCTTTCCTCTCTCTCCAGTGCTGATCATTTCAGCAGGACCATTGCTCTGCCCTGTGGCCTGATTAGATCCAGGATCTGGAGGCAGATCTAGAACTCTTCTACCGAGAACTCTCCCAACCAGGAGGAAGCAAGGGCAGGTGTGCATTCTCCCACATTGTCTCTGCGTGGTTTTGTTACTTACTGCCACCTCATTAACCCAAGGAATTAATTTCTTTTATTTCAAGGAAGAGGAGCAGGATAGTTATCAAACTTCTAGTGCTTGCTGATTAAGAAAATGGCAAAGAGCTAATGTGAAATCAGTAAGCTCTTTATTCAACTGACCAGAATCTGCAGTCAATTAAAAAATGCATATACATAAATATATATTCTATACACAAATCTTCACGCATGCACACACATACACACACACACACACACACACACACACATACACACGCACATAGATTCGGATTCCCTGTAATAAATGCTAACCCTGCCCAAACTATGAATCTCTCCATGACCCCTTCACCACAATCCCTCGTCCACAGACCACAGGGTGAACCCAGAGATTCTTGTCACTTAATTAACCTAGTGAATACTTACCACATATTACCAACATCTTAAAACATCACCTTAACACATTACTTTTCATGGAATCTCCAGTGTTTGAAGTTATGAGAAGATAAGACTCATCTTGGTCCTTAAGTATGTCATAATTCTAGGATTTTTGGAGGGATAGAATCTAAACAAGTGTCTTTGACGTGTATATGCCTTTTTTGCTCCATAGAAAGCCCCATAAATCTTCACACTGGGAGTCAACTCTGAGCCATCCCTTGTGAATGCTAACTGTACACAACATTAATGGAGCATGTGGATGACACTGGCTTCCTAACCTGCAGGTTTGTTTCAAAATCTCCAGTTTACCAACTGGGACATTGATGGGGCATTTTACAGCGCAGCCTTTGCTACCCTCGTGAAATATTATAATCACATAAAATGTTATGCTGTAGGATTGTAAGTAATATGGAGCCTGTTCTTGGCATCTGTGCCTTAATCAGCTCTTTTCATTGCTTCACTGCCCATTTACGAGTCCTCAGAAGGTTTCTTTCCACATGAATAGGGGTGTGGAGTTGAATGAGCCACACCCGGAAAAGACATGCTCATTTCCAATTCCAGTTCAACAACTCACTGAAGGTGGCGTCAGGAAGCTCTCTTGACTTCCCCGTGCTCTTTTTTTTTTTTTTTTTTTTTGCGGTACGCAGGCCTCTCACTGCTGTGGCCTCTTCCGTTGCGGAGCACAGGCTCCGGACGCGCAGGCTCAGCGGCCATGGCTCACGGGCCCAGCCGCTCCACGGCATGTGGGATCTTGCCGGACCTGGGCACGAACCCGTGTCCCCTGCATCGGCAGGCGGACTCTCAACCACTGCGCCACCAGGGAAACCCCTTGTGCTCTTATTTAATCGGCATTTCCTCAGACTCCAGAGCAATCATTTCCATCATTCAGGTATGAGACACCCAGGAAGCCCTGTTACACATGCTCAAACTTGACCCAATGGCCCATAGCAACCACTCATCCTGCTCTGAATACTACCAAGCAGAACCTTGGCACCAGAAAAATAGCCCTAGTTCCCGCCTTAGACAGATAGTAGGGATGTGTCTGGGCCAAATATTGGAATCAATGATATAATTTTTGTCCCTACCCAGTTCCGCAGTGCCTATAGGCACAATACATTCCCTGGTGTCTCCGTAAGTTTCCATACTAACCGTGATCCTAATGCAGATGCAGCATAGACTTTTCCCCACTTCCTGAAGTCAGCTACTAGCTGTTTTCACCCAACTCTCTGGTGAACAAAAGAGCAATCTGTAGCATGAGCACAAAACAGCCCATTGGTAAAGTGAGAAGAACCAGGGTCCACTTGGAGCACTGACTTCTGCAGAAAATATAAAATGGGCTCACTCAGAAGTGATGAGCTGATGTCCCACGGTTCAGGGACTAGCTCCACCCACCCCTGCCGCTGCCCAGCAGAGCTGGCCTCAGATGGCCTTTGTGGGGTGCTCTCCCCAGGTCAGGCAACAAGGGGGCTGTGTGCCCCTCTTAGAGGAAGAGCCAAGCACGCACTGCTGATATGGATGATATCACTGATAGAACCAGCATCCTCTTGATTCAAAGTAGACCGTGTCTTCTTTACGTGGATGCTTCTGATTTTAGCAAAGGCATAAACAGGCAAAAGTCAGCCAACACAGTTGGAAGGGGAGGAAACGCCACTCCTTCACTTGTTCATCAAGCCTAGACACGTGGGTCTTCTTTCAGGCGCTCGAATGATCAAATGCTAAATGGATGGTACTGTGCCCTTCGGCTCCAAATCTGTTGTACATCCCAATCATCTGGGAGCTTTTGAAAAATCCAGGTGCCCAACTCTCAGCCCATTCCAGTCACATCCAAACGGCTGGGAGAGGGAACCAGGCATCAGGAGTTTTTAAAGATCCCCAAAGTGTTCCAGCAGTTTGGGAACCACTAGCAAAGTGTTTATGAGCACAGTCGGCGGGGGCAGATCTGGGTTTGAATCCTCACTCCACACCAGCTGTGTGCCCTTGGGCAAACTACTTAAACTTTCTGTGCCTCAACTTTCTCATTTATAAGATGTAGTATTTTATGAATAGTGCTACTATTTACCCCCCACAGTGTTTGCATGAGGATTAAATGGTGTATTGTTTGCAAAGTGCTTAGAACAGTTCCTGGTACATGCTAAGAGCTATAAAAAGGTTGTTAAAAAGAAAAATATACGTGCAAGCTCATTTCTGGTCCAGGATCTTTGCTCTTGCTTGGTCTGAACCAAGCCCTCCCTGACTGTCACGGCTAATAGGCAGGCCGCCTACCCTAGGGCAGGGTGCTCTATCTTAGTGCCCTTTTTTATTTTCATGGCTTTAGGTGTGTATTTATTGAATATATTTAAGTTATCTCCTTCATTAGAATGTAAACCCAGCAAGAGCATGATCTGCCCTCTCTCTAGAATAGCACCTGCGTAAATGAGTGACTGAAGGAATGTGAACACTGGGGTGAATCTGATTCCTCGGTAATGGGAAGAACAGGCATTGAGAGAAAGAAATCCAGGATTTGGGACAGACAGTCACCCTCCCACAGGCCGCCAAACATTCATGATTCAGATACGACCTTGGGGTTTATTGTGGGTGAAACACCACCCACACACATTAGCATCTCCAATTTAACCTTGTGCAAGAGGAAACTTGCTCGTAAACAAGAGAAGTGGCCTCTCCTTGAAAATCTAGACCTGAAGAGATTGTGCACTGGATAACTCCCCCGTTTGAACTCTCTCATTTCATTTCAGCAAACAGTTCATGTCTCTTTTATTTAGTTTAAAGCTTATCTATTTTCATTTTCATAAATTGCTATCCCCTCCCAAATGAGGGTCCCCAGTTCTCACTCACTGTGTGGGTCTGAGAAGACAATCTTCAAGAGTTTTGACAGAATGAGATACATGCGGACCATATCAAAAGTGGTGAAGATTTGCCTCTTGGACAGAATGGTGCAGATGAACAAGGTGCTGTCAGTGCCAGAGCCGTCTCTGTGTGCCTCTGTGTAAGGATTTGACATTTCCGTTTGTGTTAATTATCCTACAGCGGTGCTCCATTTCACGGAAGATGATATATCCTAACCAGGAGCCCCAAGTCCTCCTGAGAGTGATTTGAATTAGAAAGTAACCTCCCTCTATACGTATACGTGTAAATGCATTGTGGATTGCCTCAGACTGGAGTTCCCATTCCGGCACGTTGCAGATCAGAGCTGCAAAAGTCGCCCACGATGAAGCTGAGTCCAGAGAATCTAGGTCAGCTGAAGGTCCATGGACATGACAGGGACCCCCTGAGTGTATAATTCTATGAGATTTCACTGAAATTACTAAAATACTGATTTACAGCAATGTTTTGGGAATAGGTATGTAACAATTTGAAATTTAACTCCAGTTCATCACAATGAGAGGCCCGCAGATATGAGTCCCTTCTTCAGGGGTTTGTGGCATGCTTGGCTGAATGAATCAGAAGAAACTTCCTGGAGGGGCCTCAGGCTCCAGTTCAGGGTCTTCCAGGCCTGTCCTCCTCCATCTCCTCCATGTGGAAGAGGACACTGATCCACCTTCAGACCCAAGAACCTGAAGACCCCTGGACCCTCGGGCATCAAGGCAAGGCTCCGGGATGCTCACAGGTGGACTCTACCTAAGGCAAGCCCCTCATGAGCAACATTCAAAAGGGGCTGCAAACCAGACTGTGTTCTGAGTAGATGCCAGGATGGCCGACAGTTTGTCAGAGAGTTGCGGTGTGAAGCTTTCTGTGAAGCAGCATTCTGCTGTGGGAGATTGCCTAGCAGATGTCAGCCAGGCAGGACCATCCTTACCTTCATTACTGTATTCCGGAGGTCCAGGGTTTGGTCCCCAAGGGGCCACCAGCAGAAGTTGCTCTTGATCTGAAAGTTGACTCGTGGTCAGAGACTAGGCCTTGTTCTTTCAGCTGCTTTCTGCTCTGTGTATATCTTAAGGCCTTTGCCTGCATTTCCAGAATGTGTGTGCTTTGCTCACCAGGCTAAACTATCTCACTTTGGCCCTCCTCCCTTCCCCCACCTGGCTGCTACTTGGCCTCATTCAGTCTCAGACTAAGAATACTTTGCCAAAGGAGGGATGGTGTTCTTGAGGAATTCTAGTGCTGGGGGTGGTTGGAGTTGGGCACATCTTCAGACGTCTTCCTCAAATCATCTGAAGTCCTGACCACTGTCTCTATCAAGAGGCCCCACTTGCACCGAGCAGTGCCTGTGCACGAGGCTGGTGCCGGACACTCCATCAGTGTGGCTGAAGCAGACACAAAGGGGAGGTAAGGGCCACAGGGTGATGGGACACAGTCCCATCCATCCGATAAACTATCTGGATCTGTGCTGCTGGTTTCTCCTGCCTCAGGACCACGGGGCAGGGAGATAGGCACGGAAACCTCTTCTGCAGGCTCAGCTGGACCATAAATTCTGTTTTAAGACCCATTCCCTGCAGAGACATCACCAGCAAAAAGGCAGTAGGTGGCGGGAAGTGGTTAAATACAACTCATTGCTTTATCATCAAGAGCGGCTGATGGAGGAAGTGCACATGAAGCTCCCCAACTGCTCTTTCTCCCTTGTTCTCCTTAGGATTATTTTATTTATAGCTGGGAACCAATAATTACCTACAGCTGCGTTTCGCAGTTGCAGGGCACTTAAGGCAACTTTTCCACCCACCAGGTTGCTCCTCCGCAGAGCCTTCCCCTGAGAGGAACCGCCAGGCCCCCTTCTCCACTGCCCTGGGGCCTCACAGCCTTTTTCTAGTCTTGAGAGGACTCAGGTTATCAGCCAGCGACCTTCGATATGGGCCCTCTCTATGACTTGTCCGTGATCCTTAGATTAATTCCTTTTTCCCAGTGCATTATCAGATGAATAGATTTGAAGACATATATAAATAGCTCCCCACAGGGTCCTTCTTAGAACTATGAGAGGCCCTGAATGGTGATTAATTTAGCAGTGCTTAGGAGCTAGAGCTCCAAACAGACTCAGAATGGGATCCTAGTTCACCAGTTCCTTTACTTCTCAGTTTCCTCATCTGTACAGTGTAGACAATGATAGTACCAATCCCACTGGTGCAAGGATTAATTGAATGCGTGGAAAATGTTTACTCACGTGTTTGAGCACAGGAAGTATTCAACAAATGGTAGCAATTACTAGATGGGTGGTGGTGAGGGAGGGATAAACCGGAATTACAGAATTAGAGCTGGAAGTGTCCCCAGCTGGAAGGTCACCTAGGCCAGTGCATCACAAAGTTTATGGAACATGAGAATCACCAGGAGAGCAGACTGCTGGGCTCCACCCCAAGATGACTGGATTCAGTAGGTCAAGGGTAGAGTCCATGAATTTGCATGTCTAACAGGGTCCCAGGTGATGCTTTCAGTACCAAGTAGCTAAGCGAATTCCTTTCCTGATACAAGAATCCCTAGTCCCACCCCTCCTATTCCTGTAAGATCTCTTGCAAACTCTATTGGGTGAGTCCTATGATGGTGGAAAAAAGGAAATGAATCCTTGGTGATCTATAATGAATCATGGGCTTGACATATGTTACCTTATCCTCACAATAATTTATGGAGTTATTGTCGTTTCCTTTTTTTGTTATTTTGTTTTCTTTGTTTTTTAAGATGATGAAACTGAGGCTAAAGATAACTTTAGGCGCCTTAGACACTTTCACACAGTAAGAAATTGAAGAGCCAGGATTTGAACCCAGTCTCCGAGACCTGAGTTCTTGTGTCAGTGATGTTCAATTGTATCTGGGAACCAAATTTAATTGTTGGGCAACTCCTAAAAGTTAGAATATGTTTTTGTTTTTATACAGAGCAGCAATCTTCAGCTGTCAATTCGCTGGTGCTGGATCTACTGGGTCTTCAGTAGAATTGTAAAGGACTTAATATCATTTGAATAAAGAGAGGACAGTCGTTTACGTTACTGCAAATTTGATAATGGTTAGGTGTATAGCTCCCAACCTAGTATCCCTTAGTTCAAATCTTGACTCTCCAACTTTGTAGCTGTGTGACTTTGGGCAAGCGTCTAACTTCTCTGTGCCTCCATTTTCTTAAGCCTGTAACATGGGAATAGTACTAGTACCTTCATCAGAATGTTGAGAGGAGAAAACAGTTTTATGCATGTATATAATGACACGGAAATTTTAGCTTTTATTATTTCATCCATAAAGCCGTTACAACTCTTCGTAAAGTCCGTTGTAGCTAAGGTCTTAAAAATTGGAGAGGCCAGATTTTTCCCCCTCCTTATGATATGACTACAGGGCAGTTAGCTTTGTCTTCTTTAAAGTCCTTGCTTGTGATGGATAAAAAGAATATCAAGAGCAATCGTATTTCATTAGCAAGGGGTCTGAGTTAAACCAACTAAGTTGTTATGTAGTTACTTTGTTTTCCTGCAGAGGTGATTCTGCTTCTTGTAGTTTAAAGTAGAAAGATGGAGTCTTCAAGGTGCTAAAGGAGACCACTCATGCATGTCCCAGCCAGAAGCTTCCTAAAACTCTAGGAGAGCCAAAAGAGGGGAAGATAATGATACCTAATCATTAGAGGCTGGAGAACTTCTCACTGGTTTCAAAAATCATTCTTTAAGTTAAAGAAATAATATAAAAGATGAGATAAAGGAACACAAATATTATTTATACCTCATCAAGATTGATTGAAGGAAAAAATAAAAGGCCTGAATTCGCCTCCCTTCCCTGTATCTTCGACCTTGGCAATGTGACTTTTCAGCCCCTCCCATCAGAGGTGGAGTCTATTTCCTCAACTCTTGATTCTGGGCTTGGCCATGTGACTTGTTTGGGCCAAAAGGATGCAGCAGAAGCGATGTTATGACAGTACCAAGCCTGGGCCCAAGAGATCTTGCACTCTTATTGGAACTTTGCCATCACCTCATGAATAAGACCAGGCTAGCCTGCTGGAAGACGAGATACATGGCCCCCTTGCCCCAGACAAGTGAGTGAGGCCGTCCAAGACCAGCCTGCCCCTATCTCTTTTATCAAATGATTACCGACTCATGAGCAAATCCAGTCAAGATCAATCAGGTCTGGTCTAGAAAAGCAGAACGACCCAGCTGCTCAATAGACTCATGAAAAATGATAGGTTCATTGTTTTATCCCTCCAAATTTTGAGGTGGTTTTTTCCCACAGCAATAGCTAACTGATATACCCCCTTTAGTGTTGGTAGGGATAAAACAGCAACAATAACCACATTAAAAGCAATAATAGTACTACTTGTACAATTTGAACTGTAGAAAACTGTCAGTTTTCTGCCATATTTGACTTGAAAAAATAGCAATTTCATGTGGACCGACCTAATATTATTAAATACTTCACACATGTCAGGTACTATGAGAAACATTTTACATGGATTATCTCATTTAATCTTTACGATGACTCTTTGAAGTATATACTACTATTTCCATTTTATCAATGAGGAAATAAAGGCTCAATAAATACCTGCTGAAGGAATGAATAAAAGAAAGGGTAGCATTTCTCAAGGTCACATGACCAGTACCCAGTGGGATGGGAATTTGAGCTTAGATTGGCTTGATTCCTCTGCTAATGTGTTTTCTACAACAGGAGGCAGATGGTAATGGCATTTATCAAGACTTCACTTGGCATCGGGCTAAGACCTTTACACGCCATATCTTGTTTAACCATCACACATAAACCTGTGAGGTTGGTGTGATTTATGCACAGGGAAGCCAAAGCACTCCAACACTTAGTAATGTAACCAAGGTGATGTAGAAAGTAAGTTGCCAGGCCAGAATTCGAACCCAGGCAATGCTCCAGGAACTGCTGTCAACTATACGTGGCGTCTTTCTGGGAATCAAAAAAGGAGAAATGGAAAGAGAAAATGGAGTTTTTCATAAGCAGTGCCCTCATAAATGTTTTGCATCTCTGAACTTGACTTAGGTCTCCATTACACCAGCTTCATGGTAGTAAAAATGCCTGGTTTTATAAAGGCTCTTCATTCCCAAGGGGGCATACGTAGTCTTCTCATCTATCTCCACATTATTACGTGTCACCTTTTGGGAAACCAGCTTAACCTCCTCATGGAGACATGGCAGGTATCTGTCCTGCGAGGTCCTTGAAAAAGCCCCACAGTTCTCTACAGAAGCTGACTGCTGCAGCCTGAGATTTCCACCATCAGTATCACAGCTCCGAGTTAAGGCATTATCGCCAGAAAGCTCTTGTAAAAATGCAACTGTGTGACCTGTGAAGGTTAACATTAATTCATTTGTATTATGCAAATTTAAATTAAGGGACACAAACTTAGGGGTCAGCAGAGGCCAGACACACAAAGGAAATGATGGAAGCGGCCCAGTGTAGTACAAGAGGGGATGATGGGGACTGTGGCAAATTGAAGCATGTGTGTCCATTCTAAATGACGATGTTGGTACTAACATCAAAGCAATCGTTGCCATTGCAATAAGAGATGTTCTATTTTACAAAAGAAGGTGAAACATCTAGATATCTGTGGGTAATTTCTCCTTAAAATATTACGAGGGAAAAAATGGATCTGTGGGCTGGAATTGCTCTGCAGAAGGCCAGTTTGAAACCCTGTGCTGAGATCAATGCATCATTTCCTTAAAGCAGAGCTACCCCAGGTGTGGTTCCTACACCAGTGACATCAACATCACCTGGTACCTGGTTAGAACAGCAAGATCTTGGGCCCTATCCCAGATGTTCTGGATCCAAATCTCAGAGTGTGACCCAGGTTTCTGGGTTTAACAAGACCTTCAGGTGACTGTTTTGTGTACCAAGATACCAGTGGCCCAGATGCATAAGTACCAGATGTGCAGGGTATTTGCAAGGAGTCAAGGGCAAGATCTGGGGCTAATCAGGAGGAAGGTCTCCAGTCCTCAAGGTCAAGGAGCAGAAAAGGGAGGACAAGCCTCAAAAGGCATTCTGGGAGCTCAGCAAACAGGACTGTCACCTGTGAGGCCCCTGGGGCCTTGCACAGCCTCTCGGTGACTCCCCCTCCAAAGCTGAGATACCAACTCTCTGGGCCTGGTACCCCTCTCCTCCCAACTCTCAGGAAAGTGACACTGTGTTATTTGCAGAGCACTGTTAGGGCAAAATCTGTTCTGAAGCATGTCTCCAAAGTTGTCACCGTGCTCAACTAATTAGTCAAAGGTTTCCATCTGCCTCATGGCTCGCCACACTTTTCATATTAATTTTTTATGCAAATGTGATTCTGGGGAGGAATGATGTCAAGCAGAGTGATAGGTACCTCACTGGAGCCAGAATAGGATACATGCAATATCCAAAATCTCCAGAAAGGTCGTGTGGAACTAAGCTTTTGTATTTGGACTCCTCTGAAGCTTAAAAATAACTTTAAGTAAAGTCATGGGAATGTCTGAGATACATATATATATATATATATATATATATATATATATATATTATATATATACAATAAATATAGATAGGAGATATTGACCTAACCTCCCCACTGTAACCTTAACTGTATAAGAGGCTGTTCACCAAAACAATCATTCAAAGCACAGTTCAATTAATTTCTCCTTTCTTCTTTGATCCCCCCTCATTATTTTGCTTAGCCATGTAATCTTATTTTATTCTTTCCCTCTTTATAATATTTGCTTCCTTCTTTTTAAAAAAGCTAAGTTATCTTTCAAGAACAAATTCCATTGTAGCAGTGACCTCGAGGATGATAAGGCAGTAGATTAAAACCAAGGAGTATCTTGAAATGCCAGGGATAATTTGAAAGAAAGGGTCAATTGTCTAATATTAATTCAGTAATAACTGGAGAGGCATTATCCTTATTGCCTCCTTCCGGGAAGAACTATCCAGTGTCTGATGAAGTTCAACGCCACTGCAGGGGAGAGTAAAGCAAAACTTGGATAGAGTCCAATTCTGACTCCAATACTGAACCCATATTCAAATTCTAGCTACAGATAAGTCTTTGTTGGGATGAAAATGAGACTCAGCGTTCTGATAATTTCCTTCCCTGTGTATCAGGTAGTTAATGCTGCATACAAAACATGCCAACACTAAATGGCTTAAAACAACAACTAACCACTAGCTAACAACTCCCATGGTTCTGCTGATCTGGGCTGGGCTCCATTATGTGACTCTATCATGTGGTCAGCCGGTGGGTTGCCTACAGACTTACTGGTCTCAGATGGGCTCACTTTCTGTTCACCAAGCCTGCCTACAGAGCCTACCTAGCTTCTGGGGAGAGACAGTATGACAGCCATTGTTGGCGCCCTGCCCCAATTCCCTAGGATTCCTTGGGTGAGTTCCTTGTGCCCATCCCCCAGGTGAGCAGTGCTTTGTTGCTAAGGAGCGGCCCCTGTGATCCTTCTCAGAGGGTTGCCCTTGGGCTACTGGAGCTGGCAGTTGTGAGAGTTACGTCCTCCTTTTTTTTTGGCCACAACGCACAGCTTGCAGGGTCAGTTCCCTGACCAGGGATCAAACCCAGGCCCCGGCAATGAAAGTGCTGAGTCCTAACCACTGGACCGCCAGGAAATTACTGAGTTGCATCCTCCTGGCCGACCTCTACCCAAGAGCATGAAAACCCAGCTCCCTTACTTCAATGGAGATAAACTCTGAGGCATCATTAATGCTCCAGAACACCCCACAGGACCAGGCTAAGGCTGGGAATTTGCTGGAAACTGCACCTTTTCTCTACTTCTTCCCAGCCCCTTCCTGCTTTCCTAACTCCCTCCTGGAAGCACTTCCTTAAGAGACCAACAGCTCATGTACCCTCATCTCAGGGGCTGTTTCCACAGAGATGGTCTAACCCAAACGTCTTACATGGAGCACAGAGCAGCCCTGCTCATCTGTGGGATGTATATATAATTTCTTCATAAAAGTTCACATGAAGAGAAGTTTCCTAGCCAATAAGAGTTTAAAATAAAAACCACCTCATAGAGCCCGTTTATGTTGCTGAAAGGGCAAATACACAAAGAGACAAAGCAACTCCTTGGATGTCACACAGACCCTGAGGACAGAGCAGACTCGGGGCTCCACACTCGGGGTTATCACACTGTCACTAACCTGGGGACTCCCACTGGATTCCCCTGAGAGTCCACACCCCAGAGAGGGGGAAGGGCAGTTGTCTGCATCCTGAGAAACAGGCTTCAGAACTGGCTCAGCCCCTGTGATCCTCTTTCCCCACCCCCTTCTCCCTTCCTTCTCCCCCTCCTCTCATCCCCATCCCTGCCCTCCCTCCTCTCATCCCACCTCCCCCCTTCTCCCTCCCCCTTCTCTCTCCAGCTCATCATCTTTATCATCCTCATCTTCCTCACCTTCTTCATGATCATCACCATCTTCTCCAAGGTCCCTTCCCCCAGAAGACTTTTCTTTCTACTAATTTCTGTTTATTGTCACAAGTAAAGACCTGTGAGCTAGTGATTTGGCTCAACGCACAAATCTGGACCGACAGTTGTGAGGTAGCTGCTCCAAGGCATTTCCGTCAGCGGGAATGCCATCTTGGAGATTCACAGACACAAAACTGGAAACACAGAAGCAGCAGCCCTTCTCCACAGAGGAATTTTATTGGCATTGCAGTTCGCAGATCCGCAAGGCTTGATTTATCGAACGGGAGATCCATGTTAAAATACTGTCAAGCTTCGGGAACTAGGAAGGTATTTAGATCACTCCCCTCACGTACATCATATTTATGAAAGGAAAAGGAAGTATGTGGACTGTAAATTAGAAAAAGCTGGAAGGAAAAACTCTATCCTTTCCAAACTCAATCTTTTATGAACTTCTTTCCAAAGGGTTGAGCTCGATGGTAAATACCTTATGTTGGTCAAGTGTGCCTTACTTTCTGGCTTCCAAACAGCCCTTTGCAAAAGAGGCATCTTTCAGGGATCCCGCCTGGGCTCCTCCAGATCTGCCCACACCTATGTTTCTGCCCCTCCCCCACACTTCACCCAAGGGCAGCCACCAAGTCCAACGCTTACACTAATTGAGAACTGGAGAGGTCAGAGAAATAATTGTGTCTCTCCATCTTTCTGTAGATAAAGAAACTGAGGTGCACAAAGGCAAGGGATATACAGAGAATCCAAGAAATGAACCAAGGGCCAGCCCTGGTCTGAGAGTCAAGAGTCCCAGGTCCCAGACCCAGCTCTACTAAAAGCTTCCTTTGTGACATCAGGCCAGGCATTGCACCCTTGGGGCCTCAGTGTGGTTAATCATAAAAATAGCCACAATTGTTTGTGCTTCCCGTATCCATGCTCTTTGCATGTGACTTTCCTGCATCTTCCATCAAGAAAAGGTGTCTATCTCCTGGCCCCTTAATCTGGGCTGGTCTTGTGATTTGCTTTGGCCAATAGAATGCAGCAGCATGGCAGTGCCAGGTCTGAGACTAAGCCTCAGAGCCCTTGCACACTATGGCCCCCTTTCTTGGAACCCTGCACTGCCATTACATGCAAAAGGTCAGGCTAGCCTTTGAGAGGATAAAAGACCACATGGAGCCCAGAGAAGCCATCGCAGCAGAGCTCTTCTTAGACCAGCCAGTTCCCAGCTGAGTGGGAGCTGCCCACAAATGCGTAAATTTAGCCCAAGCAGACAATGAAAACTATGCCCATCCCGAATGTGTGACCCACAGTATCATGATGGTTATTTCAAGCCACTATCTTGGGGCGGTTTGTTATGCAGCAAGATTTAACTGACAGACTTGGTTTCTTCACCTGCACAAAAAGGGGTAGGACATAAATATCTCATTTTTTAGGTGCTTTTTGAAAGACCAAGTCTATAATAGGTTAGGACCCAGAGCTGAGCTATCCAGTATGGTAGCCTCTAGCCACATGCACCAATGTAAATTTAAACTTAAGTAATTGAAATTAAACAAAAGTAAAAATTGACTGCCTTAGTCACACTATACATATTTCAGGTGTTTAACAGTCACTTGTGGCTAGTGGTCACTGAATAGACAGCACAGGTACAGAACGTTTCCATGATGACAGGACACTGCACCGGATGATGCTGGCCTGGAACCATCAAGGGAGTGGGCATCACAGTGGATCCTACAAGGACAGCCAGACCTCCTGACCAGCCCTCCCCCACCCTCCATCCCCACTGGCTCTCCCACAGCAGCCTGCTCCACAGTGAGCAGGCTCATATATCCTTGAAATTTTCACATCTATATTTTGAGGCTTCTGCTTTACCTAAAATATCTAACTCATCAAGGAGGCTTTGGATTGACTGCACACAAGTTCAGTAATTTGGTAAGACAGTGGGGGAATAAGGCTCTCAAGGTAGGAAATTCTTCAGATAGATTGTAAGCTTCCCCTCCTTCGGGGGACTGTCCTAGTTTTTATTTTAAGCATTTTTTTTCCATGTTGATTAGGTTGATAGTTGACTTTATCTGCATTCAATCCTTAAAGAGGATTGACGATTGATGTGTGTGTGTGTGTGTGTGTGTGTGTGTGTGTACATAGGAGGTTTCCTCCCTCTCCACTTTTTTCCCCTCTCCAATGCCCAGGGCTTCCTCTGACTTCAAAGAACTAGAAAAGACTCAGAGGAAAACGGATACCTGACCTAATTAAGCATATAGATTGAGATTTTCTCTCTCGGTTGATAAAAAATTCCCTTTTCTTCACAAGCCTCATTCCAGTTTCCTGGATAAAGGAGACTCAGAGAACCACCCTCCTGCTGTCCCTCGAAGAAGTATTGTCCCTGCAAGAAGCCCAAGGCAGGGAAGGCAGATGGGGCCCCTGAGACAGTGGAGGCACGTGGGGGCCATTAACACGATGGTTGGGGACTGCTTTGCCTGGCTTTGAATCCCAGTTCAGCCACCTCCTACCTCTGGTGGATCCTTGGTCTAATTACTTAGTCTTCCTGTGCCCCAGATACCACATTCATAAAGTGAGGACAGCAACTGTTGTTACCTGGTAAGGGTTTGATGGATGAATCAAGAGAAGCCCTGAGAATAGTTCCTGGCACAGAGCAAGAGCTGAGGGTTGCCGAAATGGACATGTCAGTGCCCCAGCCAGGTCCTCTGGGACCCAGGGCGCTGGTTCTGGGCACCCACCCTCCAGCTCTGTGTGCTTTCCTTCTAACAGCTGGCATATGAAACCTTCTTGAGAGGTGTGCCCCTAAGCTCCCGGAGCCACTCTACCTGCTCAGGCAGGCAGCCTGGGTGCCAGGTGTCACCCCAGGAAGATAGTTACTGATGGGGCAGCAGTCACAAAGCCCAGCTCCTTTGACAATGAGTGTAATTCACACTCCAGAGCTGCCCTAGGGATCAAGCTGAGGCGGGGGCTTTGCCTGTAATCACTGCCTTGCTTCTTCCCCTTTTCTGTCCAGCTTCCTCTGCTCCCAGGTTCCCCCGGAGAGCGCTTCCTCAATAAATCATGTGCACATGAATCCTTATCTCAGGCTCTGCTTCCAGGGAACCAGACCTAGCATGGTAACTATTACAATTACTACTATTATTATGAAAACTTTTTTATTATTTCAGTCATGCCATAAAAAGTAATTTTGACTCCTAAATAAGGTGACGATCATAATTTCTCCACGTGGACAGCATTCAGCACTTTCCAAATCACTTTCCTTTTCCCCTATGTCAGTCCCTTGTTAAGATCAGATGTTCCTGGGAACAAGAGATTAAATGAAAATCCCAGTCCATCTTCTATTCTCTTCCCTCCCCTGGCTCCTCCCAGCACAGCCAGGACCTCCTGTGTGATGATGCAGACACATCGGTCCATATGACTAAGCTTGATCCTCTCCCAGCCCTCTTCCAAACAGCCATCTCCTGGGCCCCAGGCTGCATACATTCTAGCATGACTCACCCTTAGAAGGACAAACCATGGGGAAAGACCCCCACAGACCCTGGGTAGCAATGGTTCTGAATCTTGTCTTCTTCAAAATCCTTGGAGGGGGATCCCAAGAACTGTCAGATTAAAATACACACTCCTGAACCGCACCACCCCACACACAGTGGTCCTGATTCAGTAGGTCTTGGGTGGGACTCAGGAATTGGTACCTAACAAACAAGTAGGTGATGCTGTTGTGCAGACCCAGTTGGAGGAGCATGGGCCTGGAAGACCCATGACTCCATGGGGAGGGTCATGGTTGGAGGGGGCGCCAGAGAGGGACTGTCTGTGAGGTGCAGCGTCCAAATCAGGGCCTGGTTGCTTGGCTCTTGGGTGGTATGTTCTCGGCCATATAAGAATGTCCACAGTCATTCCAAAACTTATGAAAGGCAGAGTCTGCAACACGGCAAGGACACACTGTATCAGTCGACGGTTGCTGCTGTAACAAACTACCACCAGCTTAGCAGCAAAGCAACACCAATGTATGTCACAGTGCTGGAGGTCCCAAGTCTGAAATGCGTCTGATGGTTTTAACGTCAAAGGCTGTGTCTCTCCTGGAGGCTGGAGGGAAGAATCCACTCCTTGCCTTTTGCAGCTTCTAGAGGCTGCCCCACATTCCTTGGCTCCGGGCCATATCAGTCCAACCTCTGTTCTATCATCACACCTCCTTCTCTGACTCTGACCCTCCTGCCTCCAAGTCCAGGCTTCCACTTTCTCCCTCCACACATTGCCCGGCAACCAGGTGAGCAAGCTTGGGCTGGGATGCTGGAGGATGAGAAACTGCATGGATCGGAGACCAGACGTCCCAGCCGAGGTTGCCCTGACTAGTTAGCCCCCAGATGACCTTCCAGATGCCTACAGGTGCTTCTGTGAGCCTAGCCAGACTTAGGAGGAACAACACATGTTTACTGTATTAAGCCACTGCATTTTGGGGTGGTTTCTTAGGCACAGGGGCTAACAGACACCCACCCTGAGTGGAGGGACGGTGGGCAGTGTGGGTGCCTTAAACCAGGTCCAGCCTATGGTCCGTGTCTTACATGGTCACCACACAATACATTAAGAATCTGAGGGAAATTACTTTACATTTCAGACTTGTAGCTTATTGTGAAATATTAGAAGAGCTCGTGGAAAGGCAGCATGAGGAAGCCTTCTGGGATACTGAGGACGTTCGGGTTCTCACTCTGGGAGCTGGTTGCACTGAGTGTGTTTAGTTTGTCAAAATCCATCAGGCTGGTTTCTGCCTTCAAGGATCTTACACACTGGCTTAAAGATAAGCACAGGCTACTAATGTTTGTTTGCCTTCTTATGTGGCAGCCCGTGGATAAGTTTTACTTCACAGAAATTAGAACATGTGATCAATATACTCATTCTACAAGAGAGGTGTCATAGTCCCTAATTTATAAATGAGGGACTCGAGGCTTAACGGAGTCTGGGAAACAGAACTTTGACTTCAATTGTGTTTTCCCCGATACGTTATACTGCTTCCTGGATGGGAAGTAAGATGAAACACAAGAACTGTCAGGTGAGCTGCTGAGGGTTAAATGAGAGAGTAGTGTTGAAATGCTGGCGATGTTCAGAGATCACTGACTATTTCGATATTCACACTTTCCCCAGGTGACCCTACCCACTGATCCAGCTACTTCTATCTTTGCTCTGGCTGTGCCCCATCCTGGACTTCTCTGATGGCGATACTTTGGAAGCCAGTAAGGTCCAGAAAGGTTCTGTAGCCACCAAAGTGGCAAAAAAGCATCGTGTGTAAGGACTCAGTAAATCAGTAACTGTTGCACCCCTGTTGGACTGTGTGACTGCTCTCACGTTGTTTTTTTTAAACTCCCTTTTTCCCTCTATGAAATCGTCTTGGTACAGCCTGACTGGATGAGACTACATTTGAAATATATGAAACCACGGAAAGTATAGAGCGATCTTATAAATTGAAATATATGAAACCACGGAAAGTATAGAGCGATCTTATAAATTATTCTCATTCACTCATTCAACAAATCATAACTCAATATCTCCTCTATTCCTGGTGCTATGCCCAATTTTTCTCCGTATCTTAATTAATTTCAGGCACATTCTACTCAGGAATATTCTCAGCATCCTAACTTGGCTATAAAATCAGAGGCTTTGCATTGCCTTAGATATAAATACCAGGAGGAACAAACCACATGCAGTTAACAGCATGCAGAATCTTCAGATCTGACACCCTTCCCCGCGACTGGATTGGAGTCTTGTGGAAATGGACAACCCATAGACTTCAAGGCTTCTCGCTTTAGTTAAAAGAGATACAAATTGTTTCCCCAGTGCCTCTTCTCCGCAGAGCTGCCCGGGATAAAATGCTGAGGTTGCATGAAACCATCTCCAAGCAGAAACCTGAGGCAGATGCCATTAGTTTTTCAGGTTGTTTTAATGGGCTTGCTTTGAAAAAACAGCGGTGTGTTTGTCCCGGGGTCCTTCGTATTTTACATTGGCTTCAGTAATGACTCTTTAGGATGGCAGAACAAGACCAGTTGAGAACCAGATGTTACTTAGACATTGATCAAGAGTTCCCTTTCACACAGGTACTTAACTTTCTCCGCTGATATGAGCATTTGCTATTTGCTCAGCTCAGAACACTCTGTTTCCTCCACTCAAGAGTCAACACACAATTACTGGCACCTGTCATGTGCCAGCTCTGAGTGGGGTCTGGGGATAAGGTGGTATCTGGAGGAATGGATGCAGCATGGATGGAGGTCACTGTCCTTGCCTTTGAGGATGTGTTCTGCTAAAGATGCTTCTCCACCCTTCATGTCCCTCCTTGAGGACCGCCCTGGAGGGCAGTCTGAGTCTTCTCTACCTCTATGTCTCTAGTGCCTGGCTTTTGGGGTAAGGGCAGCTGCTCAGCCCATATCAAATAAATAAATAAATGAAAATTAATTTAAAAAAAGAAAGCCATCCATATAACGATATGGAGGAAATGCTTTCCAGACACAGGAAACGCTGCCTACAAGAAGCAAGCATTTGTTCAGTCCCTTGAGTAGGGCACCTACCCAGCACATCCAATCACATCTAGGTGATTAAGCCTGTCTAAGGTTGAGGCTCAGTTTACAGAAACCCACTTTCCCACAGATATAAGCCACATTCTCCAATACCAGCTTTATTTTAAAAATCCACCTCCATCTGCCTTTTTTTTTTTTTTTTTTTTTTTGGTCCAGGGGCCCCCCACTTTTTTGGCCTCTCACGTTGTGGAGCACAGGCTCTGGACATGCAGGCCCAGCGGCCATGGCTCAGGGACCCAGCCGCTCCGCGGCACATGGGATCCTCCTGGACCGTGGCACGAACCCGTGTCCCCTGCATCGGCAGGCGGACTCTCAACCACTGCGCCACCAGGGAAGCCCATCTGCCATTTTCAAAATCTTACTTCTCAGCTAGTTCAAAACTTGGGTGGGGAGGAGGGATAATCCTTATTGGTACCCCCCTGAAAACTTATAGCAAGTGGAGAATTGGTCCAGGAACCTGGAGGAACATCAAGGGATGTAGTTGGTGGGTCTCAGTAGCAAATGGAGAAGCTTAGGATGGGAGCTGGTGGACACAGCAAATGACAGATGCCTGTGTTGACCCTGAGGCTTGGTTGTATCATTCTGCAGTTGGGGCCTCAGTGCTATGATCCAGGCAGGTAACTTTAGGCCTCAGGTGCTAATCTCACAGGGCCTTCACCCGGATGGAGGCTTTGTTCATGGGTGAGTAGATTTATTCGTGGAAGCAAGGCTGTGAGCAAAAGTGAGTGCCTCAGCGAAGGTGCTGACCGATTGCTCCAAGGCACAACCTTACCGTATGCCAGGTAGACAGCAAGCATCAGCTGAAGTCAGGGCCTGAGAAGCAAATACTCTCCTGGCCTCAGCAAGAAGCAGCCTCATTAAAGGCAAGGTCTGCATGGGGTGGGCTCAGGTGAATGCTAAAGATTATATACAGTTTGTTCTTTGAAAACATCCATACATCCAAGGGACACTTGGGGGAGATACTTAAATGCCTAAAGTCCAGTAACAACCCATGGACACTGTATCAGATTTCTATTGCTTCATAACCAACCTGAAAAACCTATGGATTAAAATAGCTATTTGTTCGTTTTCATGGGTTTCTGGGTGGTTCTGTTGACGTGGGCTGGGCTGGGCTAAAACCTCAACAAGGCTTGTTTGTGTGTCCACTTTCCACTAACTGGTCAGCTGGGGGTTAGCTGCTAAAGAATGGCTTTGGCTGGGATGACTTGCCATTGCTCCATGTGTATCTTCGATACCTCTGCAGGGTAGCTGGGCTTGTTCTCTCAGCAGCAGTGGGTGTTTCAGAGAGGAGTGGAAACGTCCATGTGCTGTTCAAGTCCCTGCTGTGTCCCATTTGCTACTGTCCTAGCAGCGAAAGCAGATCACATGGCCAAGTTCAGAGCCAGTGTGGGCACTCAGAATAACCCAGCCATCGCCACTGACCTGCCCTCTAAGGCAATAGGACCTGTTAGCTGTGGGGCTTTGTTGAGTTAGGAGGCGGGAGTGGGAGTGGTTACAGTGAAGAGCTTGAGACAACTGAGGAGAGGCTGAGGATCGTCATCAGCATCCTCCCACTCCAACCCCCAGCAGACTCTCTTTTAAATCAGCGTTGACCCCATATTTAAAGAATACTGCGTTGAAGGAAAGACACTGTGAGCTCACCCCGGTGCCCACGTGTCTTGGTCCAGAACTGCTTCTCCTCTCTGCCCCTGGCCAAGACCGTCATGAAATCCCCAGTGACACAGAGCACAGGTCTGGGGAGGACATACCCTGGATCCTGTGCCAGTTCTGACCTAACCGACTTACTGTCTTCAAGTTCATCTTTAAAAGGAGACAGGGGGTCTTCCCTGGTGGCGCAGTGGTTGAGAGTCCGCCTGCCGATGCCGGGGACACGGGTTCGTGCCCCGGTCTGGGAAGATCCCACATGCCGCGGAGCGACTGGGCCCGTGAGCCATGGCCGCTGAGCCTGCGCGTCCGGAGCCTGTGCTCCGCAACGGGAGAGACCACGTCAGTGAGAGGCCCGCGTAGCGCAAAAAAAAAAAAGAGAGAGACAGGGAAAGCACAGCACTGGGCACGGAGTCAATCACAGCCTTTACCCTTATAGTTATTATCTGGGAGGACAAGGTAAGTGGAAGAGTGGAAGGAATGAAAAGAGAGTGGGGCAAAGAGATCCATTAGCAGTGACAGGAATTAGTGGAGCTGATTTATTGATAGTAGGAAAGGGCTTGATGAATATTTAAGCAAACAGTTTACTGGGGTGAAGAAACACCTCTCTCAGGAAGGAGAGGAATTGCATGCATTTAGTGGATAATAGCCATGAAAGAAAGAGCTGACTAGTGGATGTGAGATGAAAGCTGCCCCTCGCCTTTTCCAGACCTCTCTGGTCATGTCCCCTGGGAGAGGCTTGAGGACAACAGACCTCAGGGCTTGGGTCCTTAGGCTTGGGGCAACTAAGGGGTAATGATATCCCAGGCCCATTTTTTTCCTTAATAGGGAAAAGCTTACGCTGGAAGACTGAACAGCCAAGGCAAGTAGATACATAGCTTCTGACATTGGACAGGACTTTGCCAACCTAACTAACAAATGACACAAGGGACTTGAGTGCAGGGATGCCATATATAGGTGTGTATAGTGTGCTTGAGGGAGCCACTCACATCACGGACGATGTAAACATTGCTCTCTGATGTTGTGCAGTATACAAGCTGCACAGCTGTACATGGCTGCCCTGCTTAAGTGGAAACTTGTAAATTATTAAGCTAATGTGGAAATTCTCTGAGTTCCTTTGGTATTAGTCCTTTGAAACACTGACAACTTTCTCTAGATGAGGCCTAATACAAACTTGATGCAAAATTTGGAATGGTTTTTCTACCAAACAATTTTTCTTCCTGAGAATTCAGGCAGATCTGAGATTATACATGATTTCCCAGGCTCTTTTAGAGTGTTTCCATTCCATGGTTGACTTCCTATCACAGTGGAGTGAAAATGACACCCTGTGTCTTCCCAGCTGTATCACTGCTTCCGCTGATGTGAATGCTATATTCTAAATGTCTTGCCTCTTGAGTTCAAGTCAATCAAAAGTGCTTCTTCCTATTCTTCAGTTGAACTGCTGAAGTCTGCAAGTAAATGAAGGTGAGGGATGATTCAATAAACAAGGGAACTGTCCCAGGGAGTCCTGATATGACTCGCCTAAGGCTTCACAGCCCTACAGCAGCACAACTGGGTTTAGAAGCTTTATGCCTAGGCTTCCTCCCAGGGTTCTTTCCACTGGTACTTGAAACTATTAATGCATTATTTAGGCAATGATGACTACACTAAGCTTTATATATCCATTTGTTGTTTAAATGGATGGTAAATAGAGTACACATTGACACTTGGGAAAAATATGTCCCAAGGTCCTTTGTGAATCTACAAGTGTTCAAATACTATTAAAGCTATAATTCTCAAACTAGGTGAGGGAGGTGTGAGACCAATGCCCCCTAGACATTTTTGTTGGAATCATGAAGAATTGTGTATAGTTTAAGAAAAGAATAGTCAACATATCAATAGTGTTTTTATTATAAGCCATAGAATGCAAAGGTCCACAAAAATCTTGACAGGTGGGAATAGAGAGAAAATAAACTGAGAGTGCCTTTCAAAGGACATGATTAAAAAAGAAGAAAAAACCCAGCTTGAGTAACTGTCTACTGAAACATGCAATTTTTTCCCTGTGAGAGAGTAAATTGTAACTGAAAATTTTAAGTGACCCGTGCAGACTCTTGAATATTCCATAAATATAGGATTAAAGTCACAGATGTGAACTTCTGTCGAGTAAGATATTTCACTCTTTAATTTATAGGAGACTTTGACTTTCCAACTAAGAACAGTCTCCCACATATCTTTCTTTGCATTCTCTTCATTCCCATACATGCACCAGCAGTTGAATTTCTTGGGAGAAGGGAAATTTTAAGGGAGAAGAAAAGCTATTATTTGGTTGAATTGCAGTATCATTTAGGTGTCTTTTTGTTCCAAAGAGAAAACTCCAATCACACAGGCTGGAATGATATCAGAATTTACTGGCGTAAGTATCTGTAAAGTCCAGGGGGAGAGTTGGCTTGATTCAGATGTCCACACCATCATGAGGGCTATGGCACTTTCCTTCTGCAATTCTAGTGGTTCTGTCCTTGTCTTCAGGCTGGCTTCTCTCTCGACAGCAAGAAGCCTTCAAGCAGCTCTGAGGGCTTCCATCTACTTCCTTGTTGACAACCAGAAGTGACACAGAGAGAGATAGACAGTCAATCCTGATCTTGACATTTCACTCTGACTCCAGTAGACTGATTGTAAAAAGGGCCCCAATTCTCCATCTCTCCCTGAAACCATGCCCTTTGCAATGGGAGCTTGTAGCTCCTCCCACGATGAAGTGGAGTCTGTTTCTCCAACCCTAGAATTTGGGCCGCCCTCATGACTTGCTTTAGAAAACACAATACGGTAGAAGTAACAAGGGGCTAGTTCAGAGCATGAGCGTCATGAGAATCAAACATTTTCACTCTCACTTGGAATCCTGTCTCTACCATAAGAACAAGCTGTGGTTACCCTGACGGGCAATGAGAGACCACATGGAGCAGAGATAAGCCGTCTCCGTTGAGACCAACCTCAACCAAGCTACAACCAACCAACTCCCACACATATGAGAGTCCGGCCAGGAGCAGCAGAACCACTTCCTGATCCACAGCTGACCACAGACACATAGGTAAGCCCGGCCGAGTTCAGAAGAACCACACGGCTGACTTGCAGAGTTATGACAAACGCTTATCGTTTAAAGCAACTGAGTTTGGGGGCAGTTCATTACATAGCAGTAGCTAAATGATACACAGATCCTCTAAGGTTGCCTTGATTGCATTGTTTTAAGTCACTTGGTGGCCCCAACACCAATCACTGTGGTTGAATCTAATCCAATCAAGGCCGTCCTTGAGCTGCGATGGGGAAGTAGAAGTGGAAACCAGAAAGAACATCACAGATTATTAGGAAGGGGATAGGAGACAGCTGGGGAGTGGGGATGGCTAGGCTGTGGCAACAACCTAGCTACCACCATGGCTTCAAAAGAGCTCCCAGGTGGGTGAGGATGGAACGAGATGAGGATGATGAGGTGACCCCCCACCCCGGGTTGAGTGACTCTTACCCAAAAGCCAGCCTCGCAGCATATGCAGATTAAATGTCCTGCCTCAACAAAATTACAAGTTACTAACAGCCCTGAAATTGCCGGTTGCTTGAAAATTCTTGAAACGAACATGTCAAATCCACAAATGTCAGCGTTTTAAGTACTAATGGTTTCTCACATGCCATATAAAAAAATATTAAGAGAACAAACTCCATGTCTTTTAAGCTCAGAAAGCCTTCAAAAAAGAGAGCTGGGCTTCCCTGGTGGCGCAGTGGTTGGGAGTCCGCCTGCCGATGCAGGGGACACAGGTTCGTGTCCCGGTCTGGGAGGATCCCACGTGCCGCAGAGCAGCTGGGCCCATGGGCCATGGCCGCTGAGCCTGCGCGTCCGGAGCCTGTGCTCCGCAACGGGAGGGGCCACAGCAGTGAGAGACCCGCGTACCGCCAAAAAAAAAGAGAGCTGTCCACACTAAGTAGGGTATATTTTCCCACGAGTGTCCAATGCAGACTTTCAAGGCCCAGAACTCACGCATCATTTTCTTCAGGAGCTTTGTGTAGTCAGGGATTCCTCTCGCAATACGTATCAGTGTCATGAAACCGCCTTGTAACAACTCATTTTGGAGTTAAGTTAAAACACCATCAGATTTTGCTGAAATTTGCTTTTTAAATTTTCTGTTCTAGGCTTTTTTGAAATGCAACTGGAAAAAGGTTAAAATTATGCTTAACATTAAAAAAAAGAAAGGAAAAGAAAGCATATGGAATTTAAGCATGCTAACCTGACAGGTATAAATGTTGCAAAAGAATCACCCAGGACAAAATCAGCAATGGCAGTCGGACTTCAAAGGGCAAAGAGCTACCATTAAGGGAAGAGGAATACTATTTCTTTCCAGCTGGGGGAAGAGATAATCATGGGGTTTCTGCGCGTCCACATCCCATGCACTGCATTTTCTCTTTTGAATCTCCCTTCTGCTTTTGGAAGAAAAAGAGCTAAGGCATGTGTGTACCGGGAGAAGTGAGCTGCAGTCCTAAGAAAACAATTTAAAGGCATTTTAAAAAGAGTATTTGTAAGCAGTTAGGCTTTTATTACTAGACAGCATACCATAGCTTAGGGAAAGCCTCTGGCAACCAATGAAAGAAGGTAATTCCGAGGAATTTTGGTGTGAAAACTGGCCAAACAGGTTGGAGTGGATTTAACATTAAAATTCTGTGGACACTTAAGGACTCATTAAAACTTAAGGAAAATTGGATTAGATTAAACAGCTGTGGAAAACAGGGACGTGTGAATAAGGGGTTTGTCATCTTGAAAATCTTCCTATAACCTGACATATTTAAAGCGACCTCAGTAGATTGTTGCGGTACATTAACCATATCGATAGCCCCAATTCATCACAGTTGCCTATATCCAGGCCCTTAAGTATTACCCTCCTGAGACTCTGTGCTTAGACATGTGATGCTCTTTGGCCAGTGGGGCAGTAGCAAACCTGACACACACAGAGGCTTTGAAAATTGCTTGTGTGTTTTCTCTCTCTCTCGGATCCCTGTCACCCTCGTGTTTACAAGCCCAGGCTCGCCTGCTGGAGTCACATGAAGCCCACAAAGTCATCTCAGATTTGAACCCATGAGAATATTGCATCCAGAGAATCTGTGAGAAGATACAGTCTTAAAATCTTTAAAGGATCTTTTGTCTGACCTCGCCTCTGCTACTAAAACCTGTATTGGTTATTGCTTGGGACATAACAAATGACCCTATAGTGTAGGTAATTAAAAAAAAATAAACATTTATTATCCCATGCAGTTGCTGTGGGTCAGAAATCTGGGTGCAGCTTAAAGGGGTGGGTATGGTTTGAGGTCTCTAATTAGGTTGAAGTCAAGATGGGTGCAGGCAGCTGAAGGCTTGACTAGGGCTGGAGAACCTGCTTCCGAGATGGCTAACTGGCAAGACAGGTATCAGGACACCTCATTTCTGCACCACTTGCATCTCTCCATAGAACAGCTTGAGTGTCCTCACAACATGGCCACTGGCCTCCCAAGAGTGAATGATCCAAAAAAGCAGCTCAGAAGTTATGGTGTCTTGTATGACCTAGCTGTTAAAATCACACGCCATTATTCGTGCAATATTCTATTGGTTTCACAGATCAGCCCATTCAATGTGTGTGGAATCTCACAGTGATTTGAATACAAGGACATCTGGAAGGCTGATTGACACAAGTGATTTTGCAGATTTAGATCTACAAGTCAGTGCTCAAAGAACTGTGTGTGTCCTTCCAGATCAGTCTCTTGTATTACTTGAATGTTCTCTCACCTTACCAGCTGCAGGCCCCAGGGAATGAGGCTTCAACAGTTTGTCCTAAAGTCTGTAGACTCATTGGCTACCACAGCCAAATGGCAAGATCTCAGTCCATACCTTTTCTTGTATTTTTCTAGTGGTCACCGGCATTGGCAGTGGGTAGTCTTATTTGTTTCATGTTTAATTCTTTCTAACCTCTGCTTCTGCAATTGCAGTTGCCTCTCATACCCCACTGGTCCATGTGGCTGTTTCTGCATGGATGTGTCTTGGGACCTGTTCTCTCTGATGCTACTGCTGCTGCTGCCCCTGCTACCTGAATCTCCATCCCCAGATGCCCTGATATTGAAGAGGCTTTCAGTGGGTCATGTTCTCAGAGCCACCAGCCACTCCCTGAGCTCTGGGGCTCACCTCTCTGGCTGAATGGAAGGAACCCTCTTTCGTTTCATGTGAGTGCATGCGTGCGTGCGTGTGTGCGTCTGTATGGGCTTGTGTGCAGAAGTACATGGTCCCTTAGTGAAATGTATTTCCCCATTTTAGTCTACACCTCCCTCCTTACTATGATGCAGAGGAACCCCACCAGTTGTAGTTTTCACACTAAACCTAACATTTCTGCTCCCCTCTCCCAGCCCAAACACTGAGAATGACCAATAACTTTCCTTAATAATGGAAATTTTCTTTTCCCCTCTTGACCCCAGTGCCACTTCCTGCAATCTGGCTTCAACTGTTTCATCCTTCAAGTCTATCTGCTGTGTCTCTACATGTCTGAACCTTGATTGTAATTCATAAATTCTTATTCCCTTTCTAGTGCAAAGAGGTATATCTATTTGATAGATAGATCTTAATAATATCGAAAGCCTTTGTTGGAATATCTTATAAAATTGTTTAAAGCAACTGAATTTGGGGATGATTTATTACACAGCAATAGCTAACTGATACACAGATCTTCATAGAGTGAATTTACATTCTGATTTTTTATTTTATTGCCTTTCCTAGCATTAGATTATTTCATGTGTATGGAAGTTTTAGTTTATAGACTTATTTTAAATGAGAGCTCCTCCCCCAAGACACACACCTTCCTTTCACGTGTATCCCTCCCTGTCTGATGCTTTTACAGTTGCCTCCACCTGGACCTCTACTCCCACAATTCAGAACTAGATATGAGATGGTGATGCAGAGTCAATGTGGGCTCAGCTCCTGGTCTCAAGGCTGTGTCTGTGCCATCCACCTCCCCATTCCTACACTTGCCAGCAGGACAAAGCAAGGCAAAGCTCTTCCTCATGCCCCTTAACCCTTGCAAATCAATCAAGGGGACATGCCTACCTAGAACGCTTGCTTCAATCTCTGTATCATGTAGTATCTGGTTTTCTGGAATTCTCTGTCTTCATGGCCTCAAGTTCACTTCCTCATGAGGACAGCCCAGGCCAGGAGTTGTGCACCTCTAGGCCCCAGGGTTGGCCAAAGGGTAGCTTTTTGGTGTTGGACTGGGATGGACAGAGTTGAGTGTGTGGGCTAAGGAGACGACACATGAACAAGGAGACTCCTTGTGCTACAAGATAAAGACAGGGTTCTAGGAGAAAAGGTGTGGGCTGTGGGCAGGAGCCCAGGAGCCGGGGACCGCCTCTCCTCCACCACCACATTCCCTGGTGCAGAACTCTGAGGGGTTAAGGATTCGAAACTTGAACCTGGCCTTACAGATTGCTACAAAGTCGTATGTGTCAAGGTAGAATGCTAGAACATATTTTATTTAGCCGTTACTAGATTTATAACGGTTAATATTTAGACACATAATATGCAGGTAGCCATTTGTACAATTGCCCTGGGCCGTATAACTCTTTGGGTTGGGCATGGCTAAATGGAGGGTCTGAGGTGGAGGGGCTGGTGGTGCTACTTCCAGCAGCCAGAATATCTCAGACTCAACTCCAGTCCACATAAACCCTCACTGCACTTGTAATTAAATTTTGTTAAAATTAGATTATGTTGCCACCAGGGGAACTGTAAGAATGCCCTAATGAAATCGTGATCTAAACGTCCAGGCTTCTCCCAGATATGATTAACAAAGATCAAGAATGTAGAATGCTTTTCCCATTTAATTAAGTATTTTATGAAGTAGGAGTCTTCACTTAAGCAACTAAGCGTAAATGTCAATCCCTGCATTTAAGTGGATGCATAATTTGTTTTAAAATTCAAAAGTCCCCGCATTTAGGAAAAACTTTGTCTGAGTTATATGATGCCAGAGGTGGGCTGATCACAGAGAACCCTTTGTCCACGTGTGACTAAAAAAGCCAGGTTGACTTTCAAACATGCTTTCAGCTGTTAAGTTATTGGAGTGGGTCTTGCCAGACTTGCTAATTAAATTTAGGGGTAAAATGGTCTGTGCCTAGGTATTACCATGTCATGTATGAGCTCTTTGATCCAATTCCTACCACAATTTACAGTAATTTTTATTATGGACATTTTCAAACATACACAAATACAGATTGTACAATGAAATGCATGTGTCCCAGTTCAAAGATTATCAAAATTCTCTTCAATTTTTTGTTTGGCGGTAATTCTACAGTTCCACAATTTTCAAACTGAATTTTCTTGTTGACTGAAGGCAATGGGTTTCTTCTTGGTTTGGGATTGCTTTGACTTTATTTTTCTTTATTTATCATGTCACCTGTGTGATTCATCTTTTTTGTGCCATCAGAAGGTTGAGGACTGAGGCCAGCACAGAAATAAATGACTTCATCCCAGTTAGGGGTTTTCACAGAACTCTTGTTTGGACACTCTTCTCCCCACCCCCATTATTGTGCAAATGTCTCCATCGTTAGCCAGAAAGGAAAATGCCTCTGGGAAGAAATTGGAAAGATGACATCAATTTAACACTCCCTTTGGGGGTTAGCTCAAAATGACAGGGCAGCAGGAAGCAGTAGAAAAAGCTTCCCCCACAAGAGAAACTAAATGATTCTGAGAGCTGCTACCAATCAGGCGTGGTACTGACTAGGCCCTGATAATGACCTATGAAAGACTGCTTTCTGGTTGCACTTGGTAATTCGTTTTTCTAACCAGGGCATCTTATCCGGAGTTTGGGAAGACTGCATAGCTACTATGTAAATGGCAGGCACGTGGCAAAGCCGAGAACTAGCTCCTTTTATTTATTTAGGCTGTAAGAAGCCATGTGTCCTGCCTTTCCTTGTCCACGGGCCGGTTGGGGATCAGGGGTCTGACTACAGTGGCCTCTGTTCCCACCTGCCCTCATCACTATGACAGGGAGTCTGCGGCCTCTTCCACGGCTCTGCCCCTCCCTGTTCTCCCACCCACCGTGAACTGCTCTTGTGTTGTGAGAGGCCAACACTGTTCTGCAAGAGAAAACTCCCTCACCTCCACACCGCTGCTGATGGGGGTGGGGCAGGAACGGGCTGGATTGCCCAGGTTCAAGGGTGAGAGCTGGAAGCCAGTGAGCAGCAGTGGGATGACAACACCACTGAGGAAAGGACAGCAAAGGGAGGGATGTGTGAAGGAAAACTCGACACCATCCTCTGAGGCTGCCACGAGCCGGACTTGATTCTTTCTGGTGAAGGACAGAGTCCACACATCTTTTCAGCTGCTCCAAGGCTTGAGGGCAATACTTCACAAAAAGGAGTCAAGGATGGCCTGGTTTCCCGCCTCAACCCCTGAATGGCTGCTCGGTCTGGCCTGTACTCTGGGCCCTGTTTGGAGGTCCAGAAACTGAAGAGCCCTTGAGAAACAGCCCTGAGAAGGCCATTCATGGGACTCGATCTAAAGGCTTGGCAAGCCGACAAAGGCTCCTTACAGAGAGTAGGAGGTGGGCCAGGGAGGTCTAAGACAGCCATGTCCCCACCCCCCCGGCTTGTCCACTAGTCAGTGTCACTCCCTCCACCCAAGGAAGTCCACTGCTTTCCTTTACCCTCCTTCCAAAGACTTCGCCTCTCAGAGGAAACGGCCAGTCACTCTCTCCTCGCCCCACGGCCCTTTTCCTTCCCCGACTTATTTTGCCGGCACCATCCTGCTTCTAGTCACATCCGTGCTCATTTCTGAAGCTGTCATGAGTTGGAGGTCAAGGTGATCTGTGTATGTGGAAGATTTGGTTTTCTCAATCTAATAACTGTTTACCTGGAAAGGTGGAAGTTTCTCTGCAGTTACAGGGAAGAGCTTAGTTCATTTCTTTCCTGACTTCTGAACTCGGTCTGAATAAATGAAACACTAAAGAACGGCAGTAAAACCCACCACAAACATCCAAAATCCACCCCAAACAGGAGTTTTCTTGCACATTTGGTCGGTCAGGACACGGGAATCTTACTGGAAATGGCTGCAGTCTTCGCTCTGCTTGATTAAGCTTTCTCAGGAGCTGTCTGAAGAGGGACGCACCTTTCTCCTGAGTGGAGTGGAAGCGGGTAGGGAAGAGGGAGGAGAACCCTAAACATTGTCCAGCTGGGAAGAGGTTTGGCCTGGGAGATGCTCAAATTCAGCCTGGGTTTCTGATTGGGTGGATGACAGCCAGTCTCTGGGAAGCCACCGCGTCCCAAGGCTCCCATTCACACTGGATGTTATCTCCAACCCAACTGTACCTACAGTCATGGGATTTTTCTAAGGGGAAGCCTGATTTTTCTAAGGCATGAGCTGCTTCTCTCTTGATTTCTGATAAACCCATGTGGCAGATAAATTTGAAATTCGAGGAAGGAATGCAATTCTTCTCCAAATTTAGCAACTCTTTCAGCAATCGAGGCTCTGGCTGGTTACTAATAGTAACACAGTTCCTCCGTGGGGAATGCAGGATCTGGGATACTCCACCAGTTAAAACTTTCTGTACTGCGGGAGAGGAACAGAGAGAAAGCAGGGGCTCTGACAAGGGAGGGGTTCCTCAGAGAAGAAAGGGACGGAAGCAGAATCAAGGGCATTGCCACATTTCCCCAAAGACCGGAGAGTAAAGAGCTGACTTACAAATGCACATGTGAGGTGACAAAGGCCAGGTGCGACACTTGTTCGGTGATACGGTCACAAAAGACAGAGCCGATTAAGCAAGTGCTCGCCAAACCGTAGGAGTTCAGGTGATGTGCCCAGGCCACCAGCGGGTGGGCTCTCCCTAAACTTTTCCACCTGCTGAGCATCTCCTGAGTGGGTTCCAGGTCAGGGATTCCCGAGGAGATGAGAAAATGAGAAGCTCTCAGTAGAGAAGCTGTGTGAGATTTCCTGCTCACCTGAGAGACCCCATCCTTTCTCCCTGCTCCAGCCAACCGTCTATGTCTATCCCCCAAGTGTTGGCTGAGCTGTTATGTCAAAGTCCAACTCCCTCTCCCCTTCCTGACCCTCTGAGGCCAACACTCCCCATCCTCCTGTACCCGGAAGAAGCCCTTGGGCCATCTTAGGTCTCCTGGGGTGTTGTTGCTAATGATAATGAAGACACACAGGGGGAAAGGCCCCTTCCCATCCACCTCCACAACCTTTACTTGTTTTACTAGGGCCTGGCTTCTGGGTACAACTGTACAGCAGTACTAAAGGGGATGTAAACAAGAGTGGAACTGATGCCGTAAGTGACAAGATAATCTCGCACTGAGGTGTGTACTAGGTAAAGGCTCCAGTTTGAGGAGGTGGAGATGATAGGGGGGCAAGATGTGGTCTGAGGAGAAGCTACAGCTGTGCCTGGAGGATTCGGGACAAGAAACACCTCTTGTTAGCAGAACTAACTAGTTACCTGGGGAGGAGACCTGCTAAGTGAATGTTTGGGCAGTTCATGCTGTGAGTACGAGAAAGGGATTCCTTCTCCTCTCCCCTATAAAACAGTCATGTTCACTAATGCTTTTTGCTCAAGTGGATTCTCCATGGGCAACTTCAGCAGGAACTGAGTCTGGGGTCCAAGTTCGAAGGAGCACAGTGTGTTCACGTGGGCCCCTCCAACATTCAGGTGAAATGCTGTGGCCGCCTGATGGCATAAATGACTCAATCAGCCACACCCCGTCCTTATCCACAGACTTCACCACGTGACTTTGCTGCCCTTTTCAATAAAGAGGTAGAGTCTAATTCCCCACCCCTTGCATCTGGGAGGCCTTCTGACTTGTTCTGGCCGACAGAACACAGCATAAGTGATGACATGCAAGTTCGGAGCCCAAGCCTCAAGAGGCCTTGCACGTTTCCTCCAGATGCAGGTGACTTTCATGTGCCTCGGCCGTCGCCACGGGACCACGCCTGGGCTAGCTTTCTGGAGGATGAGAGGCAATCGGAGAAAAGCCACCCCAGCTAACCCTCACACGTGAGGCCAAGTCAGCAGAGCTGCCAAGACAGCCCGCAGCTGTTCCGAACATGGGAGCATAAATGCATTGCAGTGCTACACTGAGCTTGTGTGTGTCTGCTACACATTATTTGTATTTGCATTATTTGCATTATATGTATTTGTACTTTAACAAATGTATTTTAAGTATGTCATTCTGGGGGTCAGGTTGGAGGTAAGAAGAAGAGAATAGGGAGTGGGGGCTACAGAACAGGCTGGGCAGGGGCTCCACCAGGACCAGTGGGGGCGGGAATATCAGCCTGGGTTTGGAGGCTGGGAGAGGAGATCCTGCAGGCCAAGTGGCCAGCACATACTTGAAGCAAGTGGAATGTTAGAGAGACGGGGCTCAGAACTGGAGTCCCCAACATGGGCAGGCACTGAGACCAGTTAATGGTGATCAGAACTTAAGCAGGTGGCATGGTCCAGTGGGCCAGAGTTGGGACCAGACACTGATGAAAGGGCTGGGGCTATGAACTCGGGGGTGCAGGTGGAGGGCTGGGGGGTACAGAGAGATTGACAAGAGTGAGCTCAACAACCAGAGTTCAGGGTCAAGCAGTCAGGGAGTCAGAGGCTGGACCTTCCGAAACCCCTAGTTTATTTCATCCACTAACGCAGACTGGGGTCGTTTGGGGTGAGCTTTAGGGTCCATGGGTTCGGAACATAAGCTTCAGACTGATTTCAGGGTGTGTGTGTGGTGCCAGAGCCCCCAGCAGGGAACAGGGTGCTGAAGCTAAATGTCCATGTGGGTGTATTTTTTTCAGCACATTTTCTACACCAGGGGTTCTCAACCTTTCATGGGCATCAGAGTCCCTCATACCTGCTCTCAGCTTCACATAAACGTGACTGGCCCCTGAATGAGAATCTCTGGGGTGTAAGGCTCCTGAGGGCTTATTTTGCAAAACAGAGAACCCAGAACAAGGGACCAGGAACTAACTTCCAGGAAACCAGGGCCCAGCACTGGCTCAAGACTAGGTAGGCCTACAGATGGAGGACATCGTGGGGAGGGCAGGTGGAGAGCCACCCACAGTTGGGGGACACGGACTCGGAGCTGCCGGGGCTTCTGACACACCTGTGTTTACCTGAATAAAAACAATTAGCCCTTCAAATATTCCCTGTAATATTCACATCACTCATAATGAAGGTCAAACCTGCTTTCAACACACAGCAAATAATGTCAAAGTTAAAACTGATTTTAATCCCCAAATAACTTGGAGAAGGGGTTATATCCAAAACTGTCTGAGTCTGTAAGCCAAGAAAAAAGAGCTTATTTTGACTCTAGCAGAACTCGCAAAGGGGACATTCTTTCACCTGCAAAATAGACTCCTCCTGGAAGATGTCTTCAAAAGGTCTTTCGAAAACCCGCTGTGTACTCTTTTACAGAGTAATTTTCTGAATCCTAGATAACTTCCTAGCTTTGAAGGCATCTGACATGCTAGAATCCACCTACCTCAGTGGTCTCTCATTAACACGACAGAATTTAAATGCTGACTAGAAATACGGCTAAAATATGAGAATTCTTCAACAATATAGCTCTTTGTAACTTTATATACTCCCTATTGGCCATGGTTTATTTAAAAGAACAGCAACAAAATGACCCTTTTTAATTGTCTGTGTTGACAACTTTTAAAAAGTGTGTATAAACTAAAACTGGTTCTCATAAAGGCACATATGAGGGAAATGCATGGGTTTAATTTGTGGCCTTTTATATTTTGTTTCACTTAACAACACTTTTATGATACTTCCTGTTTGCCAGGTACTGTCACAAGTGCTTTAGAAATCTTAATTAATCATCATAATAACCCTATTAGGAAGCACTATTATTACTGCCATCTTTCTTGAGGAAACTGAGGCTCAGAGAGGTTAAGTAACTTGCCTGAATTCACATGCAGCTACAGCTTCAAATCCAGGCAGTCTTCCTGCATCTAAGTTATAAGCCAGCACCCTAAGTTGACTCTCTTTGTTTTTCCTTCTTCCTAAAAGAATCTTAGAATCAAGGGTGGGTACCTATAAACCATCTACAGAGGATGGTAGAGTAAAAACTGTTTTCTTTCCCTTTCCATAAGACTAAATATAAAGCAAGAGGCTTCATTCCAACTTCACAAGCCCCCTTTTGAATGGATGTCACAGCCACTGCACCCTGGTTGTCTCTCCTCAATGTTTCTAGAATCTTCATCCTTCTCTCCATTTCCTGCCCCCCTTTGATCTTTGCTAGCATTACTCACAGCCCTACCCTCTCCTCCTGCCTCCAGTCTAATCCAGTCTACCCTTCCCTAAGTTCAGAAAGATGTTTTTAAATCACGAAACTGCTGTCTCATCTCAAACCTCTTCAATGTCACTGCTTTTTTCTGTGGTTAAAAGCAAATTCAGCCCAATATGTGAAGTGCTCCACGTTCCTGCCCGGTTTATCATCCTGCCCCAAGGCTGGCACACAGCAGACGGCCTCGTTCTCCCACAGGTACCCTTTACCTGAGCCATATCCAGCTGTTCCCAATCCTATCCCCCTGCTGTTTCTCTCCTGGAATTCCCTTCATCCCTATCCCTTCCCTCTAATTTGCGTCATCAGTCTCCACTAGATAATTCTGCACTAGATAATTCTAACGCATCCTTCAAAACCCAGCTCAAGCATCACTTTTTCTTCCACCCAAGGGTGATCTAGATGACCCTTTCCATTGGTTCCATAGTAGCCAAGGCATTTCTCTACTGCCCCTTAACCCTACTGGTTTATTTCTGTACTGGCCCCTCCCTGACATACCACTCACTTAGATGGGTGCTACTCAAAGTATGATCTGCAGACAACAGTGTCGGTCAGCATCATGTGGACGTTCCTTGGAGAGGCAATTTCTCAGGCCCCACCCGAGACCAACCAAATCAGAGGGCAGAGGCCAGCAATGCACAATCCTCTGTGCCAACAGCACAGCAACACTGCACTGGACCAGAAGCTTCTGAAAGCACTCACCTTGTCTCATAGCACCTCTTATACTGCCTGGGATGAAGCCAAGAATCCACGAATGATCAATGAATGAATGAACGTTGAGTTAATCCTCTGAATGATTCATTAAACCTGATATGTCTTTCCTGGGGAGCTACATTATCCAAGAAACACTAAATACTAAAAACTCTTTAGTCCACTTATGCCTCCAAATATTCTTAGGGTTGAAATTTTTCTTGAACTTTGAATTGGATAAGGCTCAGGAGTTCTGAGGGTTTGTTTCAGCACTATTTGAAGAGATGCTGAAATAACTTTTAAGTTTAGGGCTGGCTAAGGCATGCACAAAAGTGAAAATGCCATAAGATGCATAGAATGTCTCTCAAAAAGTACATTTTTATGTATTCTACTATAGAGCAGAAGGTAGTAACCTCCATTTCAAGCGTTGAAAGATTGTTTGAAGCTTCCTTAAATAGTCATTATCTTCCCTTTGATTATTTTTTGAACATAATAGTTTAGGAATGAAAATGCAAATTGTACAGCCACAGTAAAGACTGCTATATATCATATTTCACAGACTTTTCCAGTTTCTCACAAAACAGTCTTTATGCTGTATGCTGGTCATGAAGGTTTACTGCAGCACTTCTTATTAAAATTAACAAGGCCTACAGTGAGGTAACACCTCACACCAGTCAGAAACCCCATCATCAAAAAGTCTAAAAGTAACAAATGCTGGAGAGAGTGTAGAGAAAAGGGGACCCTCCTACACTTCTGGTGGGAATGTAAATTGATGCAGCCACTATGGAAAACAGTATGGAGATTCCTCAAAATACTAAAAATAGAGTTGCCATATGATCCAGCAATCCCACTCCTGGGAATATATCTGGACAAAACTTTAATTGGAAAAGATACATGCATCCCTATGTTCATAGCAGCACTATTTACAATAGCAAAGACATGGAAGCAACCTAAATGTCCATCAACAGATGAGTGGATAAAGATGTGGTGTATATATACAGTGGAATAGTACTCAGCCATAAGAAAGGATGAAATAATGCCATTTGCAGCAACATGGATGGACCTAGAGATTACCATACTAAATCATGTAAGTCTGAAACAGAACACCATATGGTATCACTTATATGTGGAATCTAAAATATGACATAAATGAACTTATCCAAGAAACAGACTCACAGACATAGAGACAGACTTGTGGTTGCCAAGGCGGAGGGGGTGGGGGAGTGACGGAGTGGGAGTTTGAGATTAGCAGATGCAAACTACTATATGGGTAAACAACAAGGTCCTACTGTAGAGCACAGGGAACTATATTCAATATTTTATAATAAACCATAATGGAAAACAATATGAAAGAGAATATATATATGTATAACTGAGTCACGCTGCTGTACGGCAGAAACTAACACAACATTGTAAATCAACTATACTTCAATAAAATAAATTTTTAAAAAATTAAATTAACAAGGCCACTAGGATGACTTATTTTTAAAATTTTCCAGGTACAATTTCATTCCTGTAAAACAAATTGATGTCAAAGAGACAGCCTATTAAACTGTTCACCTAAGTGAACAAAAAATACACCTTAATTTTGAAATAATTTTCTGTACTGCTGCTGCGTTAAGTGAAAAACTCATCCTTAAATTCTAAAGCACAGCCTCTCTTCACAGCACTTAGCTTCGTTACTACCAAGAACAGCTTAAAGAGGAATCAGCAGGAGCAAACTAACATTTCAGTGGTAGTAGTCTAATAGGCAACTTTAATTATGTCCTGTACACAGACAAAGTACATATTTGACAAAGTAAAGGGTGGGTGTTTTGTTTAACTATGTATCTTGAAGTGAGGAACTTGTTAGAAGCTCAAGGATAAAATAGTAGCATCTGCTGGCAAAACTGCTGTCCAATGGACATTTAAGTAAACAGGCAAATAGAAAACTACCATTATGAGGACATTTAAGATCTGCATAAATAGGAATTGCACCTTCCCCACCGCCCTCACTCAAAAAAGGCTCAGAAGAAGAAACAGAGGGAAGATGCCCAAGTTGGGAAAAGGTACCCAACGATTCCTCAGTGACTGATCTACAGATGCTAGTGTCTTACACTGCTTGGTGTGTGACAAGGTGAACCACTGTCTTCCTCTCTTCCTCAAAAGTATTTTCGTCTCACCTACCTGACCATATCTTGGTTGAGAAACTTTTCTCACCAGTGCTTAGGTTGTTTATGGAAATAAACGAAGAGGTTCTGATGTTGAAATGTTCCCCCGGTTTTAGTTTTGTTAGATGATCTATTCTAAAAAGTGGAGGATAACGTGAAGTTTTGAGCAAAGGAAGTAGTTGGTCAATAAATGTAAATGGCTCAGAAAAAAAGGCTGAAATCTATTAATTATTGATAGAAATCAAAAGCGTAGTCATCTACTGCAGCATCTCAAAGGCACGCACAGCCCTCTCTAACAAACACTTAAGGTACCCCCGGTTTTCAGGGCCACTTGCTTGTTTCGGCCTCTAAGTTTCATGCTATTTAGTTCCTCAGGAATGCTTTTCTCCTTCCTGTTTTTTCCCAAGTTTAAGTCCATGGCTTTTGTAGGCAAGCCAAAGAGGCAACTGGGAAGAAAGTATAATTTCAGTGACATTTTGATCCTGAGTGCGGACAGAAGAGGAGGATCATTTCCAATTGTCTTGGGATACTGAAAACAAACACATGTGGATTAAGTTTAAAGAGCACCAGAAGAGATAATGGCTAAGACTTTCCTGGATTAAGGATCTTTGCAATCCAGGTTGTATCTGTAATTACGCTGATGAGAATGGGTATTTCCAGTTCTCTTACTCTTTGGAATAATTCCAAAAATCCTTTGAGTAGGTATGCTATAGAAACTGAACTATGAGTAGATGAAGTAGTAAATACACAGGGTTTCACAATAAACTCTAGTATAAAAGTAACAGAAAGCTGTAGTAAAGCAAAAAACATATGTACGTGTGTGTGTAATTATACATGAGTGTGTGTGTGTGTGTATATGTCCTTGATATAGGGAAATATAATGGAAAACAGTTGAGGACTTAAAAATTATATTCACGATTGTCATATGACATTTAGCTTTTTTATTCCTAGACGTAAGCAATTATAACAAAGCAGGAATAAGCAGCAGCACTGGTCACATCTAAAGCTAGATGTGATCTGGTATCAACAGCCCAGAGTACAGGGAGATCTACTAGACATTTGAGCAACTCTACCCAGAATGCCAGCCAACCACAGACTCCATTCCTGGAATATAAATGTATCCATTCACTCCCTCTCATCAACTTCATTCACTCCCTCTCATCAACTTAACAGTCAGGCTTTCCACAATGCAACTGATTAACATATTCATTGTTCTTTTATGCTTTTGCCTCAGATTTTCACTTCTTTAGGGATCAAGGATATGTAAATAACTTAGCAAACAAATGCTCCTGAAAAAACCATCTCTGTAAAATATAAGTGGAACCAAAAGTGCCAGAATGAGTTTTTTTTTTTTTACTATTTCAAGGGACCTACAAAAATGCTAAGGAAAACAAATCTATGAACCAGTTTTATTTTATTTTCACTTAACATGATTATATACATTCATGTGTCTAACAAGATCTGCACTGTTACATTAAAAATACAGTACAATAACATTCAACATGAGGTACTTCATATTTATATATTTTTCCTTCATAAATAATGCTGTAAGCTACTGAATTCAAGCACTCTGATGCACAAGTGGCTAGTGTCTTGAATTAGCGAGCTTATTTAAACACCTTAAAAAAAAAGACAGTTCAGTGCAACAGTTATGTAGAAATTAGACCATTTACTTAAATACTATATTAAGATATGCTTAAAGAATGTTACATTAGAACTGCTAGCCTAGCTCCCCTTATCCCCAGGATATAAACAATGACAAAGACTGCCAGGTACATTGGGAAAAGCATCTATAGGGCATTGTTCAATAAAGTTGCGTTTATACACTACAGTCGCCCGCCTTGTCAGAACAATGGTTTCTAGTTTTAAAAGCTACAAAATTTGAGATTACCAAAGAAAATAAAGCAAGCACATTAGCCTTAATTCCATGTCACTGAAAATGCAGAAGGGAGAATAGGATTTAAAAGATAAAATTTTCTTGTTTTAAATACAACTTTCAAATTTAACCCACAGATCTTGGCACCAGCCAATCAGATGATGGATGGGTTTTGTTTTTTTTCTTTTTCAGGTGATAGCAATTAATATAAAATTAAGTTCTTCCACACCTAGTGTACAGGATCTCACGTGGCTCTCACCCAGCGGTTCCCCAGCCTCTGGAGGGCAGCTACTAACAGGAGCACTGACCATGGGTGTTACTGAATGAACAAACTTCACTCTAAGGTTATCACACCCATCGCCAACAATCTGATATGATGAAATCAGTGCTAAATAAAGTTTCTTCTCCTCTGGCTTCAAAATTAGTGCCTTCCAATTAGGTATATAGTCTACCAATTTGCAAGGTAACTATGAGTTACCGAAATGTTTAACCATAATTTATAAATAAAACCCTTCGTAGAAGTATTTTTTAAATTGAAAACGTACCTTTATTTCATAGTTTGCCAAAACTACTGTCATCTTGCTAATAAGAAATAATTGTTAGATAATTTTGGAAAGTTGTCCTGGGAATACTCATCTATAATCACCGTAGTAGCTTTTGATCATCTACGCTAACAGACATAGGTAATGGTAAAGGTGATTAAAACATTTCCCATAATCCAGTGTTCTCCTCCATCAGGGAAGCCAGCCGAAGCAACAAGCCCATGTCTACAGGGGGAAAAGTGGCCCAGAAGCACAGGCAGTCACTCACTGGGGCCCAGCTGGGGCCAGCAGGGGGACCATTTCTGTCCCAGCCCTCACTGACCAGGCAGGGAGGAGATAGTTCCTGAGCTGGCACGCACCTGAACGCGCACGGGCACCCACGCACACACCCACCCCAGGACTAACCCCTGCTCCAGAGCCAGCTTCGGGCTCACAGAGCAGGAGAAGGAGGCGGCCAGTGACCACACTCTGGGTGGCGGGGAAGCCATCTCAGGATCACGCTGGGCAGAAAAGCTGCCCAGAAACACATGGATACTTCAACTGGGAGTGAACACAGTGGGCACCACCAGGGTCGCGGGCACTAGGCCAGCACAAGCCTTCGCTGAAGGAGAATGTTCTGATGAGCTTTTCCCTCCTTTGTGTACATTATCCGTGGACAAATAAGAGAGCTGGATGTGATGCTGAGGCAGTGAATATTAGGTATCACCAGGTGTATCGCTCTAGACCATTTTCTAAAAACCCTGCAGGCATATATTGGCACTTTAAGATGGCCAGAGGCCAGATTCTAGCAGTCCAGGAACAGGACAGAATTATAATTAACTAAGAAGATACAATGTGGTCAAAGTAGATGCGGTGAAATACATTACAGATTAAGAAAAAAATCAATGAATAAAATATCTTATTACATTAACATGTGGTGCTACAAAACTAATTGTTATTCCATTCATCTAAAGAATTGTTTGGTCCTCTTTTCATGGGAAAAAGGGAATAGGAATTCTATACAGTACAACTTTTGAAAACCAGCAAATGGCAGGGATCAGAAGCTAAGCAGGGAAAACGGTCTGACTTTTTCAAACTCTGCATTATAATTTGCCATCAATTAAACTATCTGTCGTATGGGACTTTTTTAGGCTTCCTTTTAAAACCGTTTTAGTTTAAATTAATAGGCCTGCAACTTTTTCCTAATGACAATAAAATTTTATAATTTAGTTACTTCTAAAAGAAGCCTCTGTACTGCAATATTCTGTCTTCTAAACTAAAAGAATATAAATCTGTCTGTAGCAAAAGTCATGACCTAAAACTTCCAATTTCTTACTTGCTTACTTTACATTGACACTTTGCAGTTTAAAACTTAACAATCTTATGAATTTAGGATTTAAGAAAAAGCAATGCCCAAAAGTAAAATATTTAAAAGGAAATAAAATAAGAAGGTAAAGGTGACTACTGTCTACTTTCTAAATTATTAATTACCAAGCAAAACGTCTTTCAAAATTGTACACTGAGGTTTATCTGTTTTTTGGGAAGTGAAGGGCTCTGTTTAAAAATAATTCTTGTTATTGTTATTTTAGACTATTTATTCCTATTTAAAATAAAGCCCAAAAGGGAATTTGAGGTGATCTGAAAATTGTCCTAAGAGGGACAAAACTGGGAGGTCAGTGGGGCAGTTGGAAAAGAACTCAAAATCTCCCCAGATGTATAGATCCAACTCTAAGAACCACAAGCCTTGACGAGAACTTGGCTCTTTTAGGCATAGAGTTAAAAGCTGAATGCTGCATTTTTGTCTGTACATAATTAAAAGGTTGAAAGAAATTAGAACCTGCCTACAGCTCCGTTCATTACAAATTACCTGCGCTGATTGCGTATCTGCAGCTGAGCTAAGCATCAAGCAAGCAGGAGTGTGGTGTGCACCTCAGAGCCTGCACTGCTCCGGGAAGCGTGCTCAAGCGTAGAATATAAGTTCGGGGATCTGACCCCCCTGCACCCCAGTGCCGTTGGTGCTGTCCGACGAGCACTGGAACTGGACAGTGACTTTGCCACACTGAACTTCTGTCATGCCTTCCTGTCCAAAGTAGCTGAGCTCATTGCCGTCCAGGATCACGCTGGCCGTGTAGAAGGTGTCTGGCTCAATCTGCACCGGGTACTCAAACCACACGGGGAAGGTGTTGCTGGAGCCGTCTGAGAAGTACTTGCTCAAGTTCTGCCCCAGGACGACACCCTGCCGCTTGAGTTCGATCTTGGCACTGTACTCGGCTGAGCCGCAGCTGGAGCCGTACAGCCCGAAGCCCGCGATGAACACCCTCTTGTCAACGGCGAACTGGATGCTGTCGCAGCGGCCCCGGTAGCGCCACTGGTTGCTCCGGTAGGCGCACGACTGGAAACGGTGGCAGCGCTGCGGGACGAGGCCCTTGCGGGCTTTGCTCACGAACTGCAGCTCGGGCTTCTTGGCCGCGGTGTACCAAAGGAAGATGTCATTCGTCTCGTTCAGAGTTAAGACTCCAGACTGTGCAGCACCGTTTGCAAAATCGTCCAGGGCCATGGTCGGGATGCGGATCAAGTAAAGCGCCTTCCCGAGGACCTTGCGCTTGTTTTCAATGCTCAAAGCCAGATCTTGTCGCTGGCATTCCACTTCAGCCCAGTTGAGAGCTGCCTCGAAAACCACAATTTCTTTGGCATTCAGAGTTTCCCTGCGGAGGATACTTTCTAGTGTCTGGAAGTCAATATCACAGAACCCCTCAGACTTGAGAGCGAGCTCGGCCTGGGCGTCGATCACCTCCCAGCACCGCTGGGTCAGGTCCGGTTCCTCAAACAGGCAGCTCTGGGACAGGAGGACACAGGCGTTCTTGGCGCTCAGGCTGGTCTCCAGGAAATTGACGCAGGCCCGGGCAAGGTGAGGGACGATGTACTTTTTGGCAGCATAAAGAGTGGCCAAGACTGTGTCAGCAGCCAAGTCAATTTCATCACAATAGATGTATCTGCAAGAAAAAGCGCTGCATGTAAACGGAATTTTCACAAAAATGAGCGTGTCCAGTGAGAAAAGATGTAACTACTTTCAAGTTAGTTCCAAGAAAATCTTATGTAACAGCTATTACAAACATGATTAGACGTTAAAACAACATCTGAGGGCTTCCCTGGTGGCGCAGTGGTTGAGAGTCCGCCTGCCGATGCAGGGGACACGGGTTCGTGCCCCGGTCCGGGAAGATCCCACATGCCGCGGAGCGGCTAGGCCCGTGAGCCATGGCCGCTGAGCCCGTGTGTCCAGAGCCTGTGCTCCGCAACGGGAGAGGCCACAACAGTGAGAGGGCCGCGTACCGCAAAAAAAAAACAAACAAACAAACAAAAAAAAAAACAACATCTGAAATACATTCATAAGTTATTAATATTTCAACTTAGAAAGTTGAAAGTTTGTATAATTAAAGACATTAACTTCATGTAACCATTCTAGCCTCTATTTTAAAGCTACAAAATATAGAGGATACTAAAACGTTTAAGAAAGGGCTGAAATCAAAAATAGTGAATATGAGGAAAAAATATAGCAAAATTCTATTATATATACTATACTATATTTAGTTAAAATAACCCCTATATGTTTTAGGAGAAATATATGTATGCAGACTTACTTAAAAATTTTTCTGCAAATTCAGATGGAAACAAGTATCTTTAATATCAATACTGTAATGTTAGCAATGATTGCATCTTGACGCTTTTATATAAGAATGACTTGGATTTTCCTTAAACACAAAACAAAACCTGATCTTAAGATATTTTTCAAGTAGTTCCAAGTTCAATAGATTTTTAAATATGGGCTCCAATGCTATCTTCCGGTTAAGTTTACATAGAATCCAACGCAGGCTTTGTATCTGGCTTTTTTTTTTTTTAACTCTAAATTCTTTCTTCTCCCCCACACATTCCTTCCACCTTCAGAATTAAAGAATACATTATTTCCAGACACACTTAATTAAAACACAAAGTTAAGAAAGTCTAAGTATGCACTATTTGTGTGCTTCTGTGAAGTGTCCCCATTTCAGGAGATAAGACACTTCTTACTGTTTTGGGGGACAGTGTCAATCTCCCAAGATGCTATGTAAAGACAGAAATCATCTGCTTCTTTTAGATGCTGTGGCTGAGAGATAGTACGAACTGCACATGAGTAAAAAATACATACTAATCACATAATTAAAAAATGTTTCTAGCTACTTGCTGTGACATTTTCCTTACTGAAACACATATAACAGGAAATAAGCAATAGCTTCTGTAACAAAGTACAAAAATATAAGGATGGCAATGAGAAAAATGGCCACAATCATGAATGGAACCTGAATTTTTTCTCCCAGGAAGCCCTTACTCTTTTCTGATAGACTAAGCCAGCCACTGGCAAGATGGCAAGACTGCTCGACTAAATACCTGCAGCACCAGGACCATGGGGAGGATTCTGCAGCACGGTCGGCACTTTGTAGCTCTTACCCTAGAACTGGCAAGTGAGCAGTCTTCCCTTTTTCTTGACAGCCCCCTTTCCAGTAGTACTGGCTACTCACCCACAATGCAGGGGTGAGGAAAACCTGGCCTCCGCTATCCCAGGCAACTACACTGTGCTGATCAAGCCCAGCATGACAGTAAATGGCACCTGATACATTTCTGATTCTTACCACTTTATGTGGACTGCTCATATAATTTTAAAAAGCTGTATCAAGATATATTCTAGGCAACACATTTATAAGAAAAGATGCCTGTCAAATGATGCATCAAATGGCTTACGTGAAACGGAATTTTGTGACTCATACTTGGGTTTCCTAATTATGTACACATATCTGCGGCAACACAACAGTCTACTTGACTACAGTGATGACAAAATGCCGAACTAGTGTCAGCATTCTCCTCTGCAACAGAAATAACGTCACATATACAAAGCTAACTTCACTGGGGAAAAAACAACACACAAAGATCGCTACAGGTAAAACTGAGTTCTGTATGTATATCTCTAAAACATTACCAAGGTCACAAAGTGTCTGTTCGTTAAAAGTAGCGGATTAGTTTATGTTTTGGTACTTTACGTGCTCACTTGCCTTTAATTTCCCTATCTCCCACTATGAAAGTTCTAGAGAGCAACAAATGGATTTCAAAACTATACTACACATAAAGAATTAAACACTTTAAAGTTCTGGAACTAACTATAATACTTATTTTTCAGTAGGGAGAAGGCAATATATATCAACATTTTAAATGTTTGTGGGATTACTGTCCAACTTGTTGAGCCAATGAATAATTTTTTTCAACAAACATTGTAATTTATTCCAGTGACTCAAAATCCCCACAGCAGCAGGTAACCTTGAACTCTGGTACACTTTGGTGTGCTAGAATAAGAATCAAGAAAAATCACCTAAACATTACTTAGAATAATCACTGGACCCTAACCACACAGTAGACTATCTCACTGTCCAGCACCAACACAGGTCACAGAAGTGGATTCTATTTATCTGGTAAACATTTACTAGATTCTGAAAAAGACCCAGGAGAGAGAAAACTATTTTTTAAATAAATTTATATCTTATAACTTTACATTTCTGTATGACCAATTAAAGTTTTTCTGAACAAATCCATATACATCTATAGAAAATTATTCATCTTTCAAAAATTTCTCCTCTACTACAAAACGCAAATGTCTCTTATCCTTGAGAAATAGTATCTGACTTCATGTGACAGCATGTGTATGTATGTGTGCATCAAGATCAATTTCAACAGATAATAAGTTTTATAATTGCTGATAGGAGACAATAACTCCTAGAAAACTTAAAAACCTCCTAACTGGTAGTATTTAAATAATGTATATAATTTCTGAAATTGTGAAGCAAAAATATAATTTATGTCTTTTTAAAGACTTCTTCACACACAATACTTTCAGAGAGAACATGCTCTATTAGATAACACACCAGAAAGTTCTTTTTCTTTAATTATAAGTCATTAAAAATGAAATCACTGTACGTGCCACTTGCCCCCAAATTCCATGTCAAGGTGTGATTGTAAACGCCTGCTTCATTCCACATGCTCCCCATGAAAGATGCACAGGAGTTTTCATCAAAAACACTTACAAGGTAAGCAGCATCCACTTTCTTCATCAGTCTCTCTTTTCTATTACCTGGAAGTTATACTTAACTGTGAAGCCATAAGAGCACAAAAACAGCATAAACAAACTCTTTCCAAACATACGCAAGATGCTTACTTCAGCATAGCGAGAAAAGCAGCAGGGTCGACATCTGGTATACGGATTTCATCTTTGTCCTCGGCAAGTTCTCCGTAAAACATTGCATGGAAAACAGAGCTCCCAACAGCTAAAACATACTGTGGAGAAAGGGAAATCTTATTTCATGCACTAAATTGAAAACATTTTCAGCAAATCAATCCAGAAAAACAACTCTGAGCAATCAGCTTTAGTGGACACAGAGCACGTAACACCTGCTCTACTGACAAAGCCAAGGTACAGTGGATCTGGCCATGAAAGCAAAAGACAGAAGTTCACGCAAACCAGTCTCTATGCTGCTAATTATCAAGGCTTTAACAGACTGATGCTCAAGTTCCCTCATTATAAAATAAATAAAATAAAAGCTTATCTAACAGATTTCTCGGAGAAGGGTAAACATATGACTTTCCTAACCTATCACAACAACTTCCCGTGACTGTAGAGTTAAGAGGGCATGTTTTTGTGTGAGACATAAAGCAGGGTAAAAGGAAACAAAGAAAAAAATTAAGCGTGGCCAAGGCCCTCTGGAGACGCTGCGCTTTCTCTGTGATCGGGTGAAACACGCACTGCCTGCCATTGGCAAGCTGCCCACCCCAAGTTCCAGGCTCACGGAGAGGGTCCCTCTTTGTAAATCTCAGTACTAAACGAGTAATGCATCTGTTGCTTACTTTGTGTCCTGGCAACCGCTGAGTCCCACCTGGTGGCCCAACCACAAAATGTACATCTGCCATCAAATCATTATTGAACATCACTGCATTTCTGTAAACAGAGGCAATTCATTAATTCACAGCGTTTTAACACCCCCTCCCCAACATACAAAACCCACAAAAGATTCACAAGCTAAACAACAGTTTAATAACTTCAGGGTAAAGCTACAAACAAAGGTTCCAACTATACAACTGCGTCTGTAATCACTGCAAACACATGGAAGTAACTGAAGTTTAAAAAAAAAAAGTTATCCAAACTTTTCTTCAGACTTAAGGACAAATAAAAGGTTTCTATCTTCTATAACCCACAGACACAACCCTGTCACCTAAATGTTACAGCTTACAAAAACATTTTTATCTAAGAGGAAAAGAGCTGTACTATTCTGGAAAAGATACAAGGCAGTTTTCCATTACCAATAAAGCTTCTGGGAAAAGAGGAAACACAGATTTATGTTAAAATACATTACACGTTGTGCAAAAGCAGAAACTTCAACACAGGAAAACTTTTAAAGTAAATATGCTGGCCCGGCACTTACCTCTCTCTAATGGTGGGATAAAGACCCTGCCAATTCGGGGCCGGAATAAGGTTGTTGTTACTGAGATTCTGCTGGTGGTACTGCTGGACAGTGGTGCTGCTGGAGTTGGCTGGTTTTTTTCGGGGGAATATATCAGCAGCCATCTTCTTCTTTTTTTTAGTCTTCAAGGTAATTATTTCATAACAAACTGGAGGCAACTTGCTGCTGCTGCTGCTGCTACTGCTGCTGCTGCTACTGCTGGGATTTGTTTTCTTCGAGCTTTTCTTGGACCTGTTCTTTACCGTCTCTGGAAGCATCAAGAAGAAGGTGAGACATTTCATGTTCTTTTCCTTGTCATCTACCATGAGTACAGTAGGTCTCTCTTTATAGCCAGATATTCCAAATCGGTGTGAGCATCAAGGAAAAGAGGCTAGCACGAGCTAAGATGAGAGCAGGGACCAGCAAGCTGATATTTTGCTTCTTTTCTCAGCCGGGCAAGGTGACCTTTTTACTATGTTGAATTAGAAACTGGCTTTAAGTTTTATCCAGTACTGGGTCTGTTAAATACATCCCCATCATGATTCCTGTTTCTCTTATTTGCTCACAAAAATAACCCAGTTTCCTAGATCACCTGAAAATGCTACACTGCGCGAAGGTGACAGGCAGAGAGCCGTAGCACTTGTTTTCTGAATTAGGTTAGCAAGATGTGCTGGAGCCGCGTGAGTCTGTTCGGCCAGCTGAAGTTGTGTGGTGAATGGATCGGAGGAGAGTAGGTATTACAGCCCTGCAGATGGAGTCAGACAGCCAGTGCTCGGAGCCAATAGCTGAAGTCACCAGTCATGATTGGACCAAGCAAAACAGTGACACCTATTGTAGTGTGCATAGTTCTGATATTAAAGGAACAGCAGTTGCATTCTCTTGGCTACTATATTATTGTACATTTAAATAAGATAAACAACCTATGAGATATATTTGAAAACAGGAAGAGAAGAGTTTATGTCCACAGATTTTTCTTCAGTAGATGTGCATTTTTATTCCCCCAGTTAAACAAGCAGGGACTGATATCTACTGTTTCTAGTAAAATCTTTATCCCGGCAGCATTCTACTACTTCAAACAAAATCTTCCATTCTACCAGCTAAAAGGGATTATTAATAGCAAAACCATATTAAACACATTTATTACAGCTTAATGGAAAGGAATGAAATTTTTCTTTTTCCTTTTTTAGTCTCTTTGAATGCAAGTTATAGTCTAGTACAAATAAGAGATGAGGTCATGTGTTCATTTTACCCCCCAGTGTTTTCTAGCTCCTATAATGATCTTTGACAGGAATCCCAGATCACAAAGTACTGTTAATTAGACTAAAATGATACCAGTAGGTTTAGCTGCACTGAAACATAAGACACTTTCTGGATGTAAAAATAAGATTCAAATGAGACAAATCTGGTAATCAGTGTTTAAAGGTTGTAATTCACTAAAAATATGTGAAATGGGGCCCTGTTTAGGACTTCAAAAAAATTCAACCTAAATGTTATGGTTACATTTAGCCTCATCACAGTTTTAAAGAGTGTAATTCACAAATTCTAACACAAAACCAATCATAAGGCTACCCAAAATGATACATGCTGCACAGTTAAGATGCAAACAGGTTCTCTCGGCTTTGAATCAGAACAGTACTACTACTACATGGTTTTTATAGATGTGAATCCTCCAACGTTTCTAGCTTTGCTGAGTAAGGAAAAACCACACCTGCTGCAGGTTCCACACATGCACATACATTTCTAGGGGGGCCTAATGAGGAGAATGAAGCACTATCACTCCTACTGGCTTGAAGGGCGGCAGCCACGTGCTGCCCCCACCTGATGCACCTTCATGACCACAGCCCTGCTTGCTGCACCACATCCATCTGAATAATGAGTTCCTGAGAGCGAAGGCCCAACAAATGGGAGCTTTGGTTGCTGTTATAACCGACAATCTACTAAAGATAACACAACTAAAATCAGACTTTAAATCCCTGGGACCTGGAATCACTAAACTGAACCAAGGAATATCCTCTTTATTGTCATCATTATTATTCTTAAACCTGTTTACAAAGCCACTGCAGGACGGACTGTGTGCAAAGAGAACCATGGTCTTTAGCACAGGTTGTTCACCCCCATTTCGTACAAACCCTTAAGTGCCACGTATTTACTACAAGTACCGTATTCCCAGTCATAGGGCTAACACACACACACACACACACACACACTTCCAATTGCCTGCAAACACACTTCACCACACAATGTGTGTGTGTGTGTGTGTGTGTGTGTGTGTGTGTGTGTGAGAGAGAGAGAGAGAGAAACAGAGAGAAAGAAACATGGAGAAAGGCACAAAGAAGAAACAAGTGAGTTTCTATTAGAGCTAACTTTTCAGAATATGATTAAAACCAAAGGATTTCTCTCCTGCTCAAGTGCTACTGAACTTCCTGACCATCACCATCCTAGGGAAGTCCCCAGGACAGGGAGCTCCTTTTGACTGGGATTAATTCCCTGTGTACTTCTAACAAACCTAGTAGCTGGCTCCTTCAGGTCAGAAGTAATCAATTAGAATGGAAGGGAAATGAAGGGTTTTGAGACAGACTTACCAGCAGCTGGAAAGCCAAAACAGACAAAAAGCATTAAAGACAAACACAATAACTTAGAAGTTTTGTGGTTTTTATTCATTTTGCATATAGTTCAACACCCTTCACCAGAAGCCTCCAAAAAACACTGCTCTTATACCGCTAGAATAAAGGAAAAAGTGCACGTAATAGTTTAAGAAAGAAAATTATATAATATTTTAGAAAATGTTCTTTATAAAATTAAGTTTCAGTTATTTAGAAAATTAAGTTTTGTGGAGAAGCTTGGAAATATTTATTAAACTGGAATCACCTAGAACAGTGCTGCAAAGAGGGGCCCTGTCCTTATTCATGGATGTGAGGACCCATGAGCACGGCTGTTTTAAAGACATTTTTCTCTTTTTTTTTGCAGTACGTGGGCCTCTCACTGTTGTGGCCTCTCTCATTGCGGAGCACAGGCTCCGAACGCTCAGGCTCAGCGGCCATGGCTCATGGGCCCAGCCGCTCCACCGCACGTGGGATCCTCCCGGACCGGGGCACGAACCCGTGTCCCCCGCATCGGCAGGCGGACTCTCAACCACTGCGCCACCAGGGAAGCCCTAAAGACATGTTTTTAACTACAAAAAATAATCCAGTTTTTTAAAAAACAAGAAAGATATTTTAATTTTTGTAGCCAATTTGGAAAGGCATGAAAATGTGAACAAAATCAAGACAATGAAAAGCTTACTGAGAGCCACCGTTTCTTCCCACGATAATAAGACAGTTAATATAAGGTCCCTGCTACTGCACGTGTGGTCGAAGGAGCAGCAGCAGCACCTCCTGGGAGCCTGTTAGAACCCATGGCCTCAGCCAGACTCTGCATCAGGATCTGTATTTTAACAAAACTCTCCAAGTAATCTATATTACATTCAAGTTTGAGAAAACCTCATACACATGACTAAGGGAATGTTACAAGGTCTTCCCAATGTTCCGGTATCAACATCTGGAGCCGCGTTTCACATTCAAGTGAATGGACAAATAATTAAAAATAATTTAATTTTGAACCTTCATGTCTTGTTCTGAAATTCTGATCAGCCCCTAAGTGTCAAATTCTATGATTCAGATGTGTAGACAGCCAACTGAGAGGTCCCCAAATATTTTTCAATTTTCAGGAAAAGAAGCTCAAGCCCAAATTATTTTAAAGGGCAGTGACAGAGACAATTAGTGGGAAAAATAAAGGATTAAAAAATGCCAAGTGTGAAACAGATGAACCACCTAATATTTTTAAATAATCTACTTCAAATTCTATTTCAAAAAATTAGCACTGTGGTACAGCACAATTAGCAATCAAATAGTCTAGTTCAGTCCTGGCTCAGCCACTAAAAATTAAAGAGCTGTGTGTGTGTGTTGGGAGGGGGAGGGAGGGAGAGTGTCGGAACACATCATTTAGCCTTTAAAGCGCCTACACAATGAAGAGGTTCATCCAGAATTGATGAGTGTTTCTCAAACTTTACCCTCAATCCACAGTAAGAAATCCATTTTGTATTCAGACCTGGTACTAACACCCACAAACACATATATCTATATACAGATGGAAAGAAGGTCACAAAACAAAACTTATGCTTAGAAACACTCTGGTATTTTCCGTTTTATTCTTTTCTTTTTAATGTTGGTTTTGATACAGTCCATTGATTTCATGACCACAGTTTAAGTAACACTGGTCTAGATTATTTCCAAGGACTTTTAAGGCTTAACATCCCAGGGTTCTTTCCTATCAGGAATTTGGACTAGGGGCCACTAGACAAGGAAGAAGGCAAGGCTGCATCAACTTAATGGAGCCCATGAAACAAACCCCTCAAATCACATGCAAAATTGGGAGTCTGCATTTATTTTTCTGGAAAGAGAAGCCATATCTGTCTTTCAGAGTAATTCATGATGCAGAACATAATAAAATGTTATGGAAATCGCAGATTAATTTGAATAGTCAAAATATTCATTGTATCATTTTATTTTCTGCTTTCATTTCTATAGTCTATCTCATTAAACACAAATTATGGCTTCTTTCCCCCCCTTGAAATTAAATATAAATAGTTAAAATCCCATCTATTGAATCTGTAACCCATAAACATCACCCACTGGGTTGAAGAATAAAGAATACCAGCCTGGTATCTACTGTCAAATTTCACGTCTAAAATTTCTTTCTGGCTAGCATACCACTTGTTCCTACAGGTCCTGAATTTTAAAGCTGTTATGAGACATGGTTAATTTGCCCTATTAAAGTAAATAAATAGGTGAAGTCAAGAAGCCCATCAATCTTTTATGAAAGTATTCTCAAAATACAAACATGCTGATCATGCAGTGTATTAGGTGTCGGGCATGCAATGGTGAGCAAGATTGGGAACCAAGCTTAAAAGGTTAGCGAATAGCAGTGGATTTCAGATAATTTTATAACTGCCGGAAAGTTCAATCACCTTTATCTCTTCCCATTCAATTCCCCATAATAATAAAATTATGAACAGAATTAAGCTCACTTAGATCAAATCATCCTCTTCACCACTGGAAGGTCTGCCAGACATCCGGTCTTTATTTGGTATTACAGAATCTTGTTTACTCAGTTTGGGGACTTGAGTAAGGTTTGGAACTAAAAGGGACTATAGAAATCATTTAATCAACTCTGTCCCACAGATAAGGTAACTAGGGGTCCAGAAGATTACGGGATTTGTGAAAAGTCCACAGTAAGGTTGTGGGGCAATGTCCAGACTAGAGCGCAGATTTCCTGACTGCTTGCTTAATTGTGTCTGTTCCACTTGCTCTAGTTTTCACCCACAGTAATTACCCCACAATCTTATGTAATGCTTTATCTTCATATTTCTAATCTACTTCAAAAGAAAAACACACGTCTGAATTTACAGATATGAAAACCATGAACATATATATACTCTGTACCCTGCAGGAAGCAACTGCTAGAAGAATGGGAGGACACTTTCTGGGAAGAAATGGAGAGGAACTGTAACAGGAAGGAACACAGGAGCGCAGCAGCCATGAGGAAGCCACTCAAAAACAGAAGAGGCTCTCCAGTAAAATGAAAATTAGAAAGCCAGCCATTCATGGTTAACACCAACAAATGCAATGTCAACAACTAACAATGCTGGCAACTCTTGTTTAACTTGCTCTAACCTTGCACTCCTTGTCTGGACTTGTATTTGGTTTACTACAAGACACCTAAACAGCTACAGGGTGGACACCTCCAGAACCTAACAGAGGAGAGTAATATAACCTGATAAATTATGACGGAAGAGTGTTTTAGTTTTGCTTATCTTTCTCTTCAGTACTGAGCAAAAGTTATGTTTTGATTTGGGAGGTATAAAACATAAGTGACAAAATGGTGGCAATCCCTAAAGATAGCAACAGTTGCTGGAAAACAGACTATATGCATGTTAAATTTGGAAATAAATACAGTCAAGCGCTGGCGGCACCGTATAGTGGGAAAAAAAGAGCCAATAACTAGCGAACCTAGGGTTAGTTACTTAGGATCTGTAAACCTCATTCTACTCATCTGCCAAATGGGGTGATTCTACCTAGCTCATCCCTTTCAGGTTTCTCCTGAAGGCAAGATTACATGTTTGTGAAAGCACTTTGATAGAAGTTGAAAACACTCTGCAAAGGTAAACTTCCACTATTAGTAGCAATTGTACCCAAAGCAGGAAATATTTGTGATACAATTTTCCAAAACACAAAAACCCAAAGATTCATCTGGCTCCCTGCCCTCCTAATCTTCCTGGCTTACAGCTACTGACATTTCATCCATCTGCAGGCTTGCTCCAGCCCCACCAAGCAGGCTCCGGTTTGCTGGGGCTCTTGTTCAGATTTTACAGGTAAGGTTCAATAATCAAGATCTCTGTTGTGCATTGTGATCAGGTCCCACACAATGCCCAGGTGTGCACCTGGAACCCACATTCCAGGCTGGGTGTCCAATGGACTTCGAGACCACCTGTTGGTGGATACCCAGCTGTACCCACCTCCTGAGAGAGTCCAAAGTGGCAATTAGTCCAGAGCCACCCAGCAATGTCTACATTAGCAACTCAATTTGGCCTCTCAACAATGACCCAATTTGAATTCTAGCACCAAGGGTGATGGTAACTAAGACAAACACTTGGGCAAGGCACGCCTCTGTGTGGCTGGAGGGATGAGGCTCATGGGCTGTTTCACTAAGTCATTTCCTATTCACCACACAAAGTTCCAGTTAACCTTAAAATTGTACATTAAATTTGGAAAAAATGCCCAAAGGTAGAATGTGACAATTCTTTGAAGGCAGGAACAACGATTCTTTTAAAATTTCATGTAGCAGTTAACATGATATTTGATGATTATAGCTATGTCTATGGGTACCTTGTTTGGACTATTAAACAACTCAGCTAAATGCCATATCATTCTCTATCATATGTTAAATGAGGTGATCTTGAGAGGAACACATAAAATATATGAGATACTACAATGATAGGTATTTTAAAAAATACTATAAATTCTTTCGTAAAGTTTAAGATCCTTTAGTAAACAAGATAATCAATTGCTAATTTTTATATACTCTGAGTGATCTCATGTTAAGTTTCCTGTGTGTGAAAGCTGTTGACTACACAATATCTCTTATCGTTTCCAATTCTAGATTTCTAGAATTAAAGAATCTGTATAATGTTTGTTAGAAATAATGATTTATTTAATATAATTTTCTTTATATCTTAATATTATGATTATAACCAAAACCCAATTAAAACTCTATGTATGTATATATAGACATGTGCCACATTTAATTGGTTATAAGATTCCTTTTTCTCCCCCACTGCAACATTTTAACATCTCTGAAATTGGGCTGAATCTTATAATTGATGGCATTTTATGAGTATAACTTCAGGCTCCTCCCCTTTCTTATTGGTACATAAAATAAAGGCATACCTTACAACTGATGGCACCTTACAATCAGTGAAATAAGGTAAAATATATATAATTCAACAGAAAAAAAGGGCTCTCTTCTTTAGGTTGGTTAATTATTCCCCTAACCAGGCAAGATGCCGGCTCAGAATTCTGGCTGAACTACATTAGAATAATTGAGCTTTCATCAACCAGTCATTTGATAAAGTATATAATCACAATTCTCATCTGAGACTGCTACTATGACAACCGATGATATGGTAAAAAGTCTACATGGAAATTCCAAAATGAGAATTTCCATTGCCAGGACTGGTAAGAGTTTCAGCATTAATACAATGCATTTCTACTAAATTCTCATGGCACACAACTATACATGTACTTAAAACTCCTTAATAGAAGCCTATTAACTGGGTAATATTTGCTAAAGATATTTTATCAATCAATCAATCAAAGATTTATTAACCTACAACAATGTGATACATAGGTTAAACCTGGAGCTAAATGACTCCTTTGAAATTATTAATAATTTTCAAACAAATAGAATCAATATTAAAATATTAGTTTTAAGAGGGAGAAATATTATTATCATATTACAATGATCCCATTACATGTATGACTTTCTCCTAGGTACTTGAAAACAATTTATCCAAAGAAAAGTAAAACCAGGCCTCAGGAGGTCTCTTCTGAGAAGGCCCAAAGGGGGGCTGTTCTGACCCAACAGGGGACATTAAACCTATAGGAAATTCTGGAAAGAAGGACTCTGCCTGATCACAGCTGCGGCTTTTTCCAGGTCGGCTGTTGGCTTTAGTTGACAGAGGAGGAAAATATGTTTTAGTCAAATAAAAAATATTTTTCATAGATATTTTTTACTTTGCCTAGTATATTTTTTTCTGATATTAGGAAGATAATAACCAAACTCATCTCTACACTCAGATCATTAAAATCCAAAGGCCCTCTTCACTTACGTACTTAACCAAAGAATGTCTGGCTTTATTTGATAAAGCCACACTTTTCCAATGAGCACATGGAACAGGAAGAAAAAATCCTGACAACCTTCAAACCAACCTTCAAACCATTCTGTATCAGTCCTGTTTATTAACAGGGTAGATGTAACAAACCAATTTCCCCAACATCTACAACTTAGTGAAAAAGCTCTGCAAGATAAAACAAGATTCCCAAACATAAGTCACTCACTGTGCGTTTGCCCTCAGTCACTCAGGGGCACTTAGAAATGAGCACTGCTCTCCTCTCCCTCAACATAGTACAGCCCTCCAAAACACTCGAGGGAATGATATACATTATCTTACACTAAAAATTTTTATCACTGTAAAATCAGTAGGATAGTTTTGTTAAAGGCAAGGCGAGAGAAAAACAAAAACCAAAAAGCTTTAATTTCCTATTTTAGCAAAGTCACATAGAAAAGACAATTTACCAATTTTGTGTTTTGACTACCACCACACACGTATCCACAAGAGCCTTAGTTAATTACTATTTAATGAAACGCCTTCCTTCATTTTTACAATGTATGTGACTAGAATGAAATATAGTTATTTTAAGCAAACAATACAAGATCTAAAAATAAGAGATCTGCTATACTGAGAGAACTTGTGCTACAGGAAAACACAAACACATCTGAAATTACCAGGCATCTTCAAACCCAATTTTTAATATATCCTTTCTAGAGTAGAGACCACCAAATGAAAATGAAAAAAGCACATAACATTTCTAAACTGAGTCACAAAAACATGTTCTAACAAAAAATCCAAGTAGAATTAGAAGCCTGTGATGGAGGGTTATTATAGAAACCAGCTTCTGGCAAAAACTCAAAGTAAAATCTGTTTTAAGTCCAAATAAAAAAATATGTTTTACGCTACTTTTAATTAGCTTTAAAGTCTACAATTCCCCATGATTGTTGTGAAGGACACACTATAAAGGCACACTGTACTGTAAACGCTGGCATAACCTTAACTATATCAACACCAAGTAACATTCAGAGACGACCACCATTTGCTGCAGGAAATAATTATTTGGCACCAATAAAGTACCCCTTGTTGCTTCTATCTCTCATGCTGTTCTAACCAGAATAAAAGTTGAGGGGTTTCTATACAGAGTTTCATTGCATGTGTCAGAACTAAGAAAATGAGGTACTTTAAACAAAAATTCAATTCTAATAATATATTTAGCAAGTTTTCTTTTTGTTTGTTTTTTTAATTAAGAGCTACTATAGAAGTAGGTCAGTACAACTGCCCGAAGGTATAGTATAAAATTTAGCTGCTCAGAAAATAATGCTCAAGTAAGTTTCATTTAGAAAGTCAAGACTATTCGTGAAAATATGTTCTCAAGTTTGGGTTTCCCCAATCTCTGCATCGCACAATAGGTAGACAGTATTTACATGTGTACCTAAGTAAAATGAGTAGATTAAAAGCATTCAAGTCAAAAATATATCTTCGAAAAGTGGCCACTCAACTATTAGTGCTCCAAATTTTTTAAGTAACACTCAGAGAAGCAACGGTTTTACCACAGTCAAGAACTGCCTAGACTCATACAAGATCCATGGTATTGATGATGCCTGGAACCAAACCAAGAAAGAGTTGACAGTCTCTGAAAAGGGTGATCAAAATTAAAGGAGTCAGGTCTCTGCATAAGCATTTTACTAGCCAGCTGTAGGGATGCCATGATCCACTGAGAGTTCAGTACGGGAGACCTGGTTGATGTCAGTATTTGTTTAATGTAATATTCTCTCGTAAAATTTAAAATATGGCATAAAAAGGAAATGAAAAGGGGTATTTATTAAGTGGCATGTGGCCAAGTTTTTAAAATTAATTAATTAATTCATTTATTTTTGGCTGCGTCAGGTCTTCATTGCTGCACGCGGGCTTTCTCTAGTTGTGGCGAGCGGGGGCTACTCTTCGTTGCAGTGCATGGGCTTCTCATTTTGGTGGCTTCTCTTGTTGTGGAGCACGGGCTCTAGGAGTGCGGGTTTCAGTAGTTGTGGCTCGCGCTCTAGAGCGCAGGCTCAGTAGTTGTGGCACACGGGCTTAGTTGCTCCAAGGCATGTGGGATCTTCCCAGGCCAGGGCTCGTACTCGTGTCTCCTGCATTGGCAGGCAGATTCTTAACCACTGTGCCACCAGGCGAGTCCCAGCATGTGGCCAAGTCTTAACCAACTACTCTGTGCTGCTCCTCCTAAAGAGGTTACCATGTGAAAGGAGGATGGCCTCACCTGTTGCTTCAGCATGCTAGGAGTGCAGACCAAGCATCTATCTAGAAAAAAAAAGAAGAAATTCTGTCTCATCTTTCTCAGCGAGAGGAAGCCACACAGTTTGCAGTGCATTCTGGATCTCCATGACCTGACTCCAAGCCCTGTGACTTGTACTCCTCATTCACTCACTTTGCAAACAAGACTATTCCTGAACTGAAATGAGCCCACTGCCTCCCGCCATCCTCCCTGCCCTCTCTTCCTTACAGCCCACCTGTCAGAAGCCTACCCATCCTTCACAATGCAGTCCACAGACACCTCTACAAGGAAGGTTTCCCAGCCTCTCCACGCTGCACTTTCCCACATTTCACCCTGCCTTAGGCGGTCTGACTAGGTGAGTTCTCCAAGGGCCTTATCTCCATGCCTCCCAACAAGAGATAAAAGCACCACACTCACACCTGGCTTACAGGTTCCTGTAACAGGAACGATCAAGTCCAGCACTTATTAAGTCCATCTAGAACCTTACATTGCATTGTGGAGCGCACCTGGTCCTGGGCTAACATGGTCTGAAACCGAGGGCTGTCAAGTTTCCAGCTGTCCGAGATGCAGGTTTACACGAGGTACAGTGGTAAAGAGCTGAGACATCTGTGAACTGTGTCCTGAGGCTTCCCGAACATGTCTAAGCACAAACGTGGTTTTATAACATTGCATCCATCTAGCATCTAGTCCAACTGAAAATACTAAAGCACGACTTAAAGCAAGTCCCCATAGGTGCTCAGAGCAAGGCTTAGCTTCATTAGAGTCTAAAATTTAATAGATATTTGCATAGTCAGAGAGAAGTATGGGCTAATGAGGAGCAAGACTCAGTTACCCAGGACAAAGCTGCCTTTATCAACTGGTCTCAATTCACGGCCTGGCGTATTTATTTATAGCACCAGTAGAGAATTTTAGTGATTTAATGAACTAGAAAGGATAATAAATTCTCAGCAATTCACTTGAAAGGAGGAAAGCAGTCATATGAATAATCTTAAAAAATGGATAATTAAGAAGACTTTTATATGTGGCTTTGAAACGTGTTTCGTCTGTACTTAACGCTGAATGCAAGAATTTCTACTACGTTAGACACACCCAATCTTCAAACAAAGTAATAAAACAGGCCTGTGTGTTCAGGACTGAGTATATGAATAGTCTAGAAACTCACCCCTACCCTGCAAACAAACCACACTGCTAGAGATGGGCAATGTCACATTTCAGATTACTGCAGGGCACAAGCACAAGCAGAAAAATGCACTTCTTAACACGTGTCTGTCTCGGTGAAACACTTTACTAAGAAAAACTGGAGTGTTAAGTAATCACGTTTTATTTTTCTTCCCCCAAAATAAAGAATTCTCAACTTCGGTCTATATAACATCTTACATTATTGGAGTAAGCATAAATGGAAATGGTCATATCAATAGTGGAGGAGCTGAATACCCTAGCCATGGCTGCAAAGTCTCTTGCTGGGTTGGTGTGTTTATGAAAGGAAACTTACCAGAAGCAATGATTTTTAAAATCATTAGTAGGGTTGATAATGTAAACAAACTGTTAAAATGTAATGGCTTGAATTGTGTGTTGGCAAAAAATATAGCTTGAATTTCTAAATAACGAATTCAACTGGTTATAAAAGCACATTTTTTGGAAGGTGGGATGAAGTAAACACACTGTTTTGCGCCTGTTGGTTAAAGTGTGTGTCTTACTGTGTTAAGTATTTTAAGCAATTCTGAACTGCACTGGTTCAGAAGGTACTTGAAGTAGATGCAGTGGCTGAGGCCCTCTGAAACCTCTCTGTGACATGTGGCAGTGGTGATACATCACCAAAAGCCATCACAGGAGGAGCCATCTGCTCCCAACAGAAAAGGGAGCCTTAAACAGATAAGGACTGGTCCACAGTCAGGCTCTGTGACTCTTGCCTTTTCACAACTGAAGCTGCTGGTTCCTAAGCCTGGACAGTCACTCCAGTGGACCCTAAGCAGCCAAAGTGAACAGCACTGAAGGACCTGTCAAGTGGCCTTGCCTTCCCTATGCCTCCCCACCCACACCTGGGGTGGGGGCTGGGGGGCTGGGGGATTTAGGAACAGTGATGAAACAGCTTGTGTGAATAGATTAGCTACCGTGCATTCCTTTGCCATAATCCATATATTATTTCATTGGGGAATCTCTATGAGATGCAGTAGTAAAAACTGTTGATTTTATTAAATCTCAGCCCTTGAGTATACATTTTCTTAATATTCTATGTGATGAAATGGGAAGTATGCTTAAAGCATTTCTGGTGAAACTGAAATAGAACGGTTGCCTTGAGAAAAAAAATACTTGTGCAAATGTTTGTGTGAGAGCTGAACCAGCCATTTTTTTCATGGAACACCACTGCACTTGAGAAAATATGCAAAGTATGCTTATTCACACTTAGGTATTTAGCAGACATTTTCTCAAAAATGAATGAAATGAGCCTGTCACTTCAAGGAAAAGTGACTATTTATTGCCAATGAAAAAGCAAAAGTTAGAATTTTAGAAATCTTGATTATTGCCACCATGAGCTTGATAGCTTCCCAAGCTATCAAGACTTCTTAAAGACTGTTTCTGATTAACACAGGTGACATCAGGTAAATGTAATTTTTTATACTGTATAATAAAACATGTCAACATTTTAAAGATCTGCATAACTCAGTGAACCAATGTTTTCTAATAACAATGCTATTACATTACAGAATCATGCATGTTGGTAAAAGGTCCATTCAAAGTACAAGACAGATCAATGGATTTTAGTATAAAAGGAATACAAAAAGTTCACTGATGGTTTTAGATTCCACATAGCAATCAACCTTTAAGAAATTACCATTCAAGTTTTGCTGAAGTTATCGTAGAATATCCACCATTATCTGAAAAGACTATTAAAATACTCCTTCCTTTTCCAGCTATATGTGTGAGGCCAGATTTTCTTCATAAGCTTCAATCAAAACATTTATTTTTTAAACAAGTGAAGATTAAATTTTTTTCTGTTTTCACTTCTATTCCAGTAAATATTAATAGAGATAACCCCTATAAACAAAAGCTCTTTGGGTTTCTTAAAATATTCAAGAGTATAAGAGTCCTGAGGTCAAAAAGTATAGGAACCACTGATGCCTCACCTGGCATCATAAGGAGTTTGGATTTTATTTTAAGTGTGATTGTGGTAAGCTACTAAACGTTTTCAAAGAAGATACTTTAAAAAAAAAAAAAACTGTAAGTGATCAGGGCCAGGTTTTTACACATACCTGCTTTTTGGTTCTACTCTATTAGAAAATAATAATTAATTCTCAGAGCATAATTCTCAACCATTTTTTTGCACATTAGGTAGACAGAATGGAGGACATGAGAAAATGACAATCTCTGACACAAAAAAAATTAACAGCAGTTGGGGCTTCCCTGGTGGCACAAGTGGTTACGAATCCACTGGCCAATGCAGGGCCACGCAGGTTCGAGCCCTGGTCCAGGAAGATCCCACATGCCGTGGAGCAACTAAGCCTGTGCGCCACAACTACTGAGCCCACGTGCCACAACTACTGAAGCCCGTATGCCTAGAGCCCATGCTCTGCAACAGGAGAAGCCACTGCAATGAGAAGCCCGTGCACTGCAGTGAAGAGTAGCCCCCGCTCGCTGCAACCAGAGAAAGCCCGTGCACAGCAACAAAGACCCAACGCAACCAAAAATAAACAAATTAATTAATTTTTAAAAATACTTAAAAAAAATTAACAGCAGTCAAGGAGCTAATATTCTATTTGTTCTATTACATTGTTTGGCACCTTAGCTTTACCCTAACCTCAGAAAATTCAAATACAAGGTACAAGATATATCAATTGACACCTTCTTTGAAGATCTTAAGAGAAAAATTTAAATGAACTTTGAGTAGACAACTGTCTCTAGCTTCATATAAACCAGCAAGAAGCAAGTTTCTCTCTCTGATAGTTTGCTCTCTGCTATAGGAAAATGAGAAGTAGCAACTTCTGCAAGGTAAGCACAGCTGCCAACATTTAAGAGAATTTGTTGTTCACTTTTTTCCTTCATTTGGAGACACACATTAGACAGAAACTGCCTCCCCCTCCAACACACCATTTTAATATCTTCCTATATACTATTTCTATATAGTACAGTATTTGATATTATGTAATATCAAAATATTCCTCTATAATAAGTAATTGAAAACAGTGTGTTGGAAATAAAGTTTAGGTTAGGACTTTGAAGAAGTCCAGACAAAGGAAATACAGCAGTGACTTTTCATTTAAAAATTGCTTAAAAAAAAAAAAACATATATATATATATATATATATATATATATATATATATATTTATTTATTTATTTATTTTTGGCTGTGTTGGGTCTCTGTTGTTGCCTGCGGGCTTTCTCTAGTTGCGGCGAGTGGGGCCTCCTCTTCGTTGCAGTGTGCAGGCTTCTCATTTTGGTAGATTCTCTTGTTGCGGAGCATGGGCTCTAGGCACGTGGGCTTCAGTAGTTGTGGCACGTGGGCTCAGCACTTGTGGCTTGCAGGTTCTAGAGCACAGGCTCAGCAGTTGTGGCACAAGGGCTTAGCTGCTCCGCGGCATGTGGGATCTTCCCGGACCAGGGCTCAAATCTGTGTCCCCTGCATTGGCAGGTGGATTCTTAACCACTGCGCCACGAGGGAAGCCCTAAAAATTGCCTTTTCTTAAAAAGCTGGTGTTCAAACACTTCCTCAGCTTCATTCTTGAAACGATTTTAGAGGTTGTGCATGTTAGTAGGATTGTGATCCTCCTAGTTACCTTACATTCAGTAATTATATATTATTATAGAAAGACTGTAAAATCAAAATACTGGTTATTCTGACCTCAAGCATCTGATTTTCCTATAACCCAACCCAAACACCATTAGGTATCGACATCCCTAACAAACACCCACCTGGTTGAGCACAACACTGGCTGGTGACGATTTTGAGAATGTGTCGGGAGCTGCATACTAGCCCAGAGTTCAGGACTGATTTTGGCATTTTGAGGAGTCTTTCATGGCAGTGACAGGAGAAAGGAGATAATAAAGTAACCCAGAATGTCAGGTAAGCATGGGCTGATCCCGTAAGGCCCAAAGAAATACTTGTTGAATAGTGTTAAATTAACTAGAAAATCTATTAATTCCTGTAAAGATATTCTACAGCATTTACTGAAATATGTGCTGAAATCCTTCGGGGGAGGGGTGGGGAGTCTGCAGAGAGACTGGTAGGGAGTGGGAGTGACCGCCCTTCCCGTTCCAGCAGCCGGGCCAGCTTCTAGCTCCTACTCACCTCATCTCCTGAGGCTACAGGAGGGATGAGGGAAGAAACCAGGAACAGGGAGGGAGCACTCTGGGATGCACCCCTGCCTGGGTGGGTGTCTTACATGGGGGTGGGGGGAAGGGCTATGCAAAAGAGGAAGCAACAGCTAGAACAGCGGGTTTGGCATCTGAACCTGCATCTGGAGCGGGAGGTGCTTCTGGGCCCCTTCTCATATTTTTAATGTGGACAGTAAGATTATTTTAAGAAGAGAGGCCTGCTGAACTCTAGTTAAGAATTTTATCATTTTCTAGACTTCCTAGGAATGTAAGTGATTCCCCAGTAAGCCCCCCAAAACACATCTAAATGCAGTTTGGCTATTACACTTGACTTGCCACTACACGTCCCATGAACAAAGGTATGAAAATAGGTGGCGGTCTAGATGTGAGCCCTGTCTTTCCAGAGACCTACAGTGTAATGCCTGAAGGCCAAACTCAGTCCCTCACTACAGAGTACATGTGTTTGCTGGTGCTGAGTAGGCAAGATCACCACTTCCGAAAAACTGGATAATACAAGAAAAAGTGGCAATTAAAAAAAAAAAATCTTCACAATGAAAACAAATACTTATACAGGTCCTCAGCCCAGCTGTAGAACTATAAAAAACAAGGTGTGTTTTCCAACTGGGCTATCCATTAACAACCTAAACTAAGGGATATTGTGCAATTCAGCAGCAGAGAGGCAGGTCAATGCTTTCCATTCAGTCTTGGCCAACAGTACTGACTGTTTCCAGTTCAAAATAAAATAAACTGTAGCAGTGCTAAGTCTTAAAGAATGAATTGTCACACTAACAAAGCAGAAATACAGAAAGGGCAGAAAGTAGAAACAAGAAGAACTACAATCCCACAGCCTATGGAACACAAACCACATTCACAGAAAGACAGACAAGATGAAAAGGCAGAGGGCTATGTACCAGATGAAGGAACAAGATAAAACCCCAGAAAAACAACTAAATGAAGTAGAGATAGGCAACCTTCCAGAAAAAGAATTCAGAATAATGATAGTGAAGATGATCCAGGACCTCGGAAAAAGAATGGAGGCAAAGACTGAGAAGATGCAAGAAATGTTTAACAAAGACCTAGAAGAATTAAAGAGCAAACAAACAGAGATGAACAATACAATAACTGAAATGAAAACTACACTAGAAGGAATCAATAGCAGAATAACTGAGGCAGAAGAACGGATAAGTGACCTGGAAGACAGAATGGTAGAATTCACTGCTGTGGAACAGAATAAAGAAAAAAGAATGAAAAGAAATGAAGACAGCCTAAGAGACCTCTGGGACAACATGAAACACAACAACATTCACATTATAGGGGTCCCAGAAGGAGAAGAGAGAGAGCAAGGACCCGGGAAAATATCTGAAGAGATTATAGTCAAAAACTTCCCTAACATGGGAAAGGAAATAGCCACCCAAGTCCAGGAAGCGCAGAGTCCCATATAGGATAAACCCAAGGAGAAACACACTGAGACACATAGTAATCAAATTGGCAAAAATTAAAGACAAAGAAAAATTATTGAAAGCAAGAGAAAAATGACAAATAACATACAAGGGAGCTCCCATAAGGTTAACAGCTGATTTCTCAGCAGAAACTCTACAAGCCAGAAGGGAGTGGCACAATATATTTAAAGTGATGAAAGGGAAGAACCTACAACCAAGATTACTCTACCCGGCAAGGATCTCATTGAGATTCGATGGAGAAATCAAAAGCTTTACAGACAAGCAAAAGCTAAGAGAATTCAGCACCACCAAACCAGCTGTACAACAAATGCTAAAGGAACTTCTCTAAGTGGGAAACACAAGAGAAGGAAAGGACCTACAAAAACAAACCCAAAACAATTAAGAAAATGGTAAAGGAACATACACATTGATAATTACCTTAAACGTGAATGGATTAAACGCTCCAACCGAAAGACACCGGCTTGCTGAATGGATACAAAAACAAGACCCATCTATATGTTGTCTACAAGAGACCCACTTCAGACCTAGGAATACATACAGACTGAAAGTTAGGGGATAGAAAAAGATATTCCATGCAAATGGAAATCAAAAGAAAACTGGAGTAGCAATACTCATATCAGATAAAATTGACTTTAAAATACAAAATGTTACAAGAGACAAGGAAGGACACTACATAATGATCAAGGGATCAACCCAAGAAGAAGATATAACAATTATAAATATATACACACCCAACATAAGAGCACCTCAATGCATAAGGCAACTGCTAACAGCTAGAAAAGAGGAAATCGACAGTAACACAATAATAGTGGGGGACTTTAACACCTCACTTACACCAATGGACAGATCATCCAAACAGAAAATTAATAAGGAAACACCAGCTTTATATGACACAACAGACCAGATAGATTTAATTGATATTTATAGAACATTCCATCCAAAAAGAGATTACACTTCCTTCTCAAGCGCGCACAGAACATTCTCCAGTATAGATCACATCTTGGTTCACAAATCAAGCCTCAGTAAATTTAAGAAAACTGAAATCATATCAACCATCTTTTCTGACCACAAAGCTATGAGATTAGAAATGAATTACAGGGGAAAAATATGTAAAAAAAAACACATGGAGGCTAAACAATATGTTACTAAAAAACCAAGAGATCACTGAAGAAATCAAAGAGGAAATCAAAAAATACCTAGAGACAAATGACAATGAGAACACGACGACTCAAAACCTATGGGATGCAGCAAAAGCAGTTCTAAGAGGGAAGTTTATAGCAATACAATCCTACCTCAAGAATCAACAAACATCTCAAACAATCTAAACTTACACCTAAAGGAACTAGAGGAAGAAGAACAAACAAAACCTAAAGTTAGCAGAAGGAAAGAAACAATAAAGATCAGAGCAGAAATAGAAACAAAGAAACCGATAGCAAAGATCAATAAAACTAAAAGCTGGTTCTTTGAGAAGATAAACAAAATTGATAAACCATTATTAGCCAGACCCATCAAGAAAAGGAGGGAGAGGACTCAAATCAATAAAATTAGAAATGAAAAACGAGAAGTTACAACAGACACTGCAGAAATACAAAGCATCCTAAGAAGACTACTACAAGTAACTTTATGTCAATAAAATGGACAACCTGGAAGAAATGGACAAATTCTTACAAAGGTATAACCTTCCAAGACTGAAGCAGAAAGAAATAAAAAACATGAACAGACCAATCACAAGTAATGAAATTGAAACTGTGATTAAAAATCTTCCAACATACAGAAGTCCAGGACCAGATGGCTTCACAGGTGAATTCTATCAATTAAAGAAGCGCTAACACCAATCCTTCTCAAACTCTTCCAAAAAGTTGCAGAGGAAGGAACACTCCCAAACTCAATCTATGAGCCACCACCACCCTGATAAAAAAACCAGACAAAGATACTACAAAAAAAGAAAATTACAGACCAATATCACTCATGAATACACATGCAAAAATCCTCAACAAAATACTAGCAAACAGAATCCAAAAACACATCAAAAGGATTATACAGCATGATCAAGTGGGATTTATCCCAGGGATGCAAGGATTCTTCAATATACACAAATCAATCAGTATGATACACCATATTAACAAACTGAAGAAAAACCACATGATCATCTCAACAGGTGCAGAAATAGCTTTTGACAAAATTCAACACCCATTTATGCTAAAAATGCTCCAGAAAGTGGGCAAAGAGGGACCCTACCTCAACGTAATAAAGGCCATATATGACAAACCCACAGCAAACATCATTCTCAATGGTGAACAACTGAAAGCATTTTCTCTAAGATCAAGAACAAGCCAAGGATGTCCACTCGCACTACTATTATGCAACACAGTTTTGGAAGTCCTAGCCACAGCAATCAGAGAAGAAAAAGAAAGAAAAGGAATACAAATTGGAAAAGAAGAAATAAAACTGTCACTGTCTGCAAGTGACATAATACTATACATAGAGAATCCTAAAGATGCCACCAGAAAACTACTAGAGCTAATCAATGAATTTGGTAAAGTTGTAGGATACAAAATTAATGCACAGAAATCTCTTGCATTCCTATACACTAATGATGAAAAATATGAAAGAGTAATTAAGGAAACAATCCCATTCACAACTGCAACAAAAAGAATAAAATACCTAGGAATAAACCTACCTAGGGAGACAAAAGACCTGTATGCAGAAACCTATAAGACACTGATGAAAGAAATTAAAGATGATACAAACAGATGGAGAGATATACCATGTTCTTGGATTGGAAGAATCAATATTGTGAAAATGACTATACTACCCAAAGCAATCTACAGATTCAATGCAATTCCTATCAAATTACCAATGGCATTTTTTACAGAACTAGAACAAAAAATCTTAAAATTTGAATGGAGACAAAAAGGACCCCGAAAAGCCAATGTGGTATTGAGGGAAAAAAGCGGAGCTGGAGCAATCAGACTCCCTGACTTCAGACTATACTACAAAGCTACAGTAATCAAGACAATATGGTACTGGCACAAAAACAGAAATACAGATCAATGGAACAGGATAGAAAGCCCAGAGATAAACCCACACACCTATGGTCAACTAATCTATGACAAAGGATGCAAGGATATACAATGGGGAAAAGACAGTCTCTTCAATAAGTGGTGCTGGGAAAACTGGATAGCTACATGTAAAAGAATGAAATTAAAACATTCCCTAACACCATACACAAAAATAAATTCAAAATGGATTCGAGACCTAAATATAAGACTGGGCACTATAAAACTCTTAGAGGAAAACATAGGAAGAACACTCTTTGACATAAATCACAGCAAGATCTTTTTCGATCCACCTCCTAGAGTAATGGAAATAAAAACAAAAATAAACAAATGGGACCTAATGAAACTTCAAAGCTTTTGCACAGCAAAGGAAACTACAAACAAGACAAAAAGACAACCCTCAAAATGGGAGAAAATATTTGCAAACGAATCAACGGACAAAGGATTAATCTCCAAAATATATAAACAGCTCATGCAGCTTAATGTTACAAAAACAAACAACCCAGTCCAAAAATGGGCAGAAAACCTAAATATACATTTCTCCAAAGAAGATAATACAGATGGCCAAGAAGCACATGAAAAGCTGCTCAATGTCACTAACTGTTAGAGGAATGCAAATCAAAACTACAATGAGGTATCACCTCACACCAGTTAGAATGGGCATCAGAAAATATACAAACAACAAACGCTGGAGAAGGTGTGGAGAAAAGGGAACCCTTTGCACTGTTGGTGGGAATGTAAAGTGACACAGCCACTATGGAGAACAGTATGGAGGTTCCTTAAAAAACTAAAAATGGAATTAGCATATGACCCAGCAATCCCACTCCTGAGCATATACCCAGAGAAAACCATAATTCAAAAAGACACATGCACCCCAATGTTCACTACAGCACTATTTACAATAGCCAGGACAGGGAAGCAACCTAAATGCCCATCGACAGACGAATGGATAACGAAGATGTGGTACATATATACAATGAAATATTACTCAGCCTTAAAAAGTAATGAAATTGGGTCATTTGTAGAGACGTAGCTGGATCTACAGACTGTCATACAGAGTGAAGTAAGTCAGAAAGAGAAAAACAAATGTTGTATATTAACACACGTATGTGGAACCTAGAAAAATGGTACAAATGAACTGGTGCAAGGCAGAAATTGAGACACAGATGTAGAGAACAAACGTATGGGCACCAAAGGGGGAAAGTGGCGGGGGAGTAGCGTGCTGGTGTGATGAACTGGGAGACTGGGATTGACATATATACACTAATATGTATAAAATCGATAACTAATGGGAACCTGCTGTATAAAAAAGTAAAACAAAACAAAAACAAAGCATAAACACAATGATCCCATCTTCAAAGACAAGGCAAATGCATCAGGTGATACATTCAGAATGTGGTGCTTGTGAAATTTTATTTGTAATATGTATGGTAACTGAGGCTAAAATGTTTACACTCTCTGAATATGGGGACCTCCCCTGCTCATATACTATTAGAGAAAAATAAAGTAGATTTTAAAAAAACTAAGTAATTAGATAGTTTTTGAGGAAAAAAAATTAGAAATTGAAGAAAATGTTCACATTTTTGTGTTCAGGTTACTGGCATTGGGTTTACACGTTTCTAGAGATACATACATCGTGGTTTTGGTTTATTGTCTATTCTTTGGCTGCCTTCACAATCTCTAAAATAATCATTTTTCTGGCACATGACTCACCTTATTTGCACAGTAATTGCCACAGTAAAAAGCCTACAAATATTTCTTGCTCTATCAAAAGAGGAGAGGGAGTCTGATGTTTCTGAGGTATTCTCAGATTTAAAGGAGACAAAAGGAGACTCTAGAAACTCTGTAAGCAAAATGGTTGCTGCAGGGATGGCCACAACACATGCTTGTCCGGGAAACTGAAGCTAAAGGCCTGAGAGCTTTTGACTTTGTGGATTTAATATCATGTTCAACTATGTGCTTCTCTGTGCCTCTGAAGGATTTCAAAATCACCTTATAAAATAACTTATTTCAGCTAGAACCTCAGAGGATAAAAGGACTTAAAGGAGACTGAGAGATGGGGAGATATCCTGAACAGCAAGAAAGCACAAAAGGAGAAAACAAGTGGTTGCATTCCACTTTAACAGATGGGTTAAAGAATAAACAAAGGAAAAGCACATCACTGATATTTACCAGGGAGCTCAGGCTCCCTGTATTTCGAAATGTTCCCAAGGTGAACCCACTGCCCACCATTGCTTAAAAAACAGAAATCCAAAGAGAGCAGGTTCTAGAATTCAATTCACATCATTCAGATGTGAATCGAGTCAGTTGGCTAAGGCTTTCTGACAGTTAAGTGACCTGTTCCTACACACTGGCACAGTTTAGCACTTTACAGACAGTATCCTATTTAATCCTCATAACCACTCTCTGTATTATTATACCATTAAAATTATACATGTTCTTCAACTTCCCCGTTGCTGATGGGATGCTAAATCACCAATGCTAGATCCACAGATGCCAAAGGACTACACTGCTTTATGAAAAATTCATTGGAAAAAAAATGGAGAACGCAGACTATGTTCATTTATTCAAAAAACATTTACTGACCATCTTCTATGTACCACACACTTGGGACACATTAATGAACAGACATAAAATACCTGGCCACATGGAACTTACTGTCTAGCAGGGACGGGAAAAGAGAATTCACCAAAAATAAACAATAAATAAATAAGTCATACGGTAATTTAGAAGGTAGTAGATGCTATGGAGAAAGGAAAATGTAAAGCATTCCAAGAGGGATACCAGACACAGTTTGCAACTGTAAACAGCATAGACAACACTGACGAGGTGGTTGGTAGCTCAGTGAAGACCTGAAGGCAGTGAGGGAGCTGGCCATGAATGCATCTGGGGAGAAAATACTACAGGCAGAGGGAAAACCCAGCACAAAGACCTAAAAGTGGGAATGTGCCTGGAGGGTTCCAGGATCAGCAAGGAGGTAAGGATGGCTGGAATGGAGAGCATTCCATCGCAGGGAGAGGAGTGGGGAGGAGGTCAGAGGTCTTGGTAACCAGAAAGTGTCAGGCTTTGTGAAACATTATGAGGAATCTCGACTTGTACTCTGAGTGACATGGAGAGCCAGAGAAGGGTTTTAAGCATATGCAACCTATGGTTGTTATGTCAATAACATATTAAAGGAAGGCAGGGAAGAAGAAAGGAGAGGCCACTGCATACCATCCAGGCAACAGGTGCTGGAGACTTGGAGGAAGGTGCTTGCAGTAGACGTGAGAAAAGGGGTTGAACTCCTGGATTTATTTGGAAGACAGGATTCTGGATACATCTGGAAGACAGAGCAGCAGGATCTGCTAACAGCCTGGATGTAAAGTGGGAGAGAAAGAGAAGAGTCAGGATGATTCCAAGGTTTCGGCTCGAACAACCCCAAAAATGGAGCTACCCCGACACCAAAATAGGGCAGGCTACAGGGAGAGCAGGTTTGCAGAGGAACATCAGAAATTCTGTTTTAGTCCTTAAAATTGAAGTATATTTTACGTATTCAAGTGAAGAAGTCAAAAAAGTAGTTGGACATATGCATCAGGAGTTTAAGAGACCTACTTCAACTGGAAATACACATTGGGAGTCTAAAGGAGCTACATGGTACTTTATTAAAATCTTACAATTGTTTGTGACAAGAGTCCCACAAGAACTGAGCCCTGAAGTATTCCAAATTAACAGGCTGGTGTGAAAACAAACAAACAAAAAGCACACACGTTTTTAAAAAAATGACTGAAAAGCCAGTGGTACAGAAGGAAAAGCAGGAGACTGTGGTGTCCTCAAAATCAAATGAAGAAAAATCAAATCCAAAGAGAGAATGACCAATTATATCAAGTGCTGCCAAGAGTAAAGAGGAGAATTGATTGTTGGATTCTGCAATTTACAGTATTTTCTTTTGAAAAAGCCCTGGTGACTCTATCCCACACAGCCCCCACCACATAAGACATGAATATCTACTGAATGTGATGTTATCTTTTAATTTTGTCACAAACTGAATTCATTTTTCTAAAGAATTATTCAGAAGGAAGGATTTACTCCAGTTTAGTATTTGGGACTCAAGTCAGTAGATCTGTTAAGAAATACCAGTGATAAACTGTAGCTGCTAACAGTAATCTGCTAATTCCTATTAGCAGATTACTGCTAATTGAATTCCATTCAATTCCTATCCCTTAAAAAAAAATAATAAAAATACCTCTAGGTAAATTGGAAATAAAAGGATAGATTTCCTCTGTCCTGATGAGGAATTATGATAAAACAAAAGCCAATACTGTACTACTGTTTTTTCTATTAAAGAACAAAAGTTTGCACATTACTGCCATTACTATTTGATAATGTTCCAGATGTATTTTATAATGTTCCAGAATGCTAACACTAGTGCAGCCTGCCATAAAACCAAAATAAAAGGTATAATTATTAGAAAGAAGTAGACACAAGTGTCATTACGTAACTAGGAAACCCAAGAGAATAAACTGCAAAGCTCTTAGAGTAAGAACCAGCTATAAAATAAAATTACAAAAATCAACAACCGTCTATGTCAGCAATAGGCAATTTGAAGAACCCATCACAACAGCAACAAAAACATAAATACCTAAGAAGAACCCTAACAATAAATATTAGGACTTATATAAAGAGTAAACAAACAAACAAAACACCTCTGTTAAGAGAAAGTCTGTATAACTTTTCACATCCCTTCAGAGAAACACTGACTACTTTACATGTACATGACAGTCCTTGCCAACGAACCAAAATAACTGGATATTTCTCAGTTCTAAGGATTCATCTGCAGAGCATTCCAGGTTAAGATGGCACGTTTAACAAAACATTCAAGCACATCCTCTCTCTAAACTCCACAAAAATGGCAGTAAAGAGTTCTTTCCGGGTCTTCCCTGGTGGCGCAGTGGTTGAGAGTCCGCCTGCCGATGCAGGGGACACGGGTTCGTGCCCCGGTCCGGGAAGACCCCACATGCCGCGGAGCGGCTGCGCCCCTGAGCCATGGCCGCTGAGCCTGCGCGTCCGGAGCCTGTGCTCCGCAACAGGAGAGGCCACAACAGTGAGAGGCCCGCGTACCGCAAAAAATAAAAATAATAATAAAAAAGAGTTCTTTCCAGAAGACAATGATGCAAGGACTTGAAGAACTGTAGTGGAAATTACAACAAAATCATGAAAGTGGAAAGCAGATGGACAAGTAGCAACTCAGCAGCCCTAAGAGTGAAATGCTCCACCACCAGTGAGAAAAGCTGAGAAGCACTCCAGTTTGCTTCAAAACTGGAGAAGGGTAGCGGGCTAAAATAAAGTTAGCAGCCTTACTTCCCGGATGCCCTTCCCACCCCCTGGCTGTGGAGCTCTGGCCCACAGTCCCTGCCTGAGCCCAGCAAGACCGGAGACTGATTCTTGGGAGAGTAGATAAAACAGGTAAGTATTTGGACTGTGACAGCACCAGAACCTTCCCCAAAGTGAAGAGGATGCTAAGACTCCAGCCAGATGTCTCCCCAACACTGGCAGCTGGACCCTTTCCTCAGTGCAGGGTGCTGCCTGATGACCACCCTCTGATCAACCCAACAGGAAAAGACCTCGTATGTGGTCCCAGTGAAAAAGAAACCAGTAACAGTCAAAAGACTGACACTGAGGAGCCTAAGGGGATGGCTGGAGGGCAATGAGAGATAGGGGACCACTTATTTTACAATAAGTATTTTAGTATTCTTAGATTTAAATTATGTGCATGTATTAGTATAAAGATAGTAATACAATTTTTATTTGAAAGGACATGACTATAATTATGATTTTTAAAAGAACAGTGTGACTTCCTCTAGCAGATACTTCTATATATTCTAAATGTACATTTAAAAAGATTTAACATTGATTAAGATAAGAGGTCAATGATAGATAAGTAAGACCTAAAACAGAATCAGACCCAAAAGCTAGTCAAGATCTTAAAATATAATAAAGGGAAGACCACAACCCATTGAGGAAAGGATGGACTGTTTAACAGATGGTGCTAGTAGACTAGATGGGCTGGCTCAGGAGGAGAAGGTGCTGTAAAACAATTCACATCCATGTACTAATATAGAACTAAATGTACAAGTCTAATATATTTCCAAAATTTTCATTTCATTTACCTCACGTCTGTTTATATTTTCAAACGTAAATATTTACAAGGAAAAGTCATAATGGACAAGATGGAGAGAGCTGACTACATAAAAGTAAAAATATCCTGTTGTTTGGAAAACACCATAAAGTAAATTAAAAGACAAATAACGAGGTGTGGAGGAAAAAAAAATTACAAATATGATAAAGGCACAATGCTCTTTACATTAAGAGCACATTTATATTATATGCTCTTTATATTACGAGCATATGTTATATAATATATATAGAATATTTAATTATACATATATTATCTCTTTATATTAAAAGATACTTTAACTCGTTTTTAAAAATCATTTAACAATAAAACGGACAAAGTACCTGGACAACTCTCAGAAGGCAAAATGAACAAATAAAAAGCAAATTACTAATTTCACTAGTTACCAAAAAAATATGAATTAAAATAAGACCACATTTTTATAGAAGATTAGGAAAGATTAAACACTGGAGTGCTGATACTATGGAAAGACCGTTCAGTGTGTAAGGGCATCGATGTGTTCTGGCATAAGCAATTTGGCAAAAGGCCTCAAGAGTCATAAAAGAGTTCACCTCTGCCCCAGGAATTCTGCTATAAATCTAGCCTGAGCAAGTCAGAGACAGTAAGACTTTCAGACAAGGGCATTTACCCCAGCTCTGCCTGTGTGTCTGCTACTACTTTCTGAGCCTACATCCTTTGCCAGACTCTGTTGAAGACCTTCCTCTATCTGGTTCATTCCATCGCTCCAAAACTCTATGTTGCCGGCACAATTACTACCCCCATTCTATGGATAAAGGAAGCACAATCAAATAATTAGGTAATTAAGGTCACTTAGATCGGAAGTGGCCAAGCTAGGATTTGCAACCAGAATTTAATATCATACCTCCAAACACTGAAAATGGAAATATGTCAAAAAAGAGAAAACTAGCTAAATAAACTTTGGCATACCCATCATTAAAAATCTTATTTTCAAAGAAGATTTAAGGGCATAGGAAATGTCTGTGATATATTAAGCGAAAAGGCAGCATTTAAAAATACAAATGAAATTAAAGTGCCAATTTTGCTTAAAAGTATATATACGCAGACAAATAAAACGGGACAAATGGAAGCATATCATCCCATGAACAGTTGATTATTTCTGGATGTACCTGTGATTTTTATTTTTTTAAACTTTTTTTGGTAATTCCCAAAATGTCTACAACAAGGACAATGGCTTTTTATTTTAAAATGTTTAAAAACCATAGAAAGAACAGAAATTCTCAACTGTAGATGCTTAGAAGGCCTCAATTTTTAAACATGGAATGAAAAGATTAGGTGAGCAGTTACTGCCTTAGCTGCACAGCATTACTGCTGAACTACAAGGTCCATCAAACGAGAGAGGATTTTCCACTATTATTTTCTTCTCAGAGTGAAATGGGGAAAATGAGCCTTACGGAATCTGCTTGATAACCAGAAAGTTAACTAGCACATAACACAAGAGTAAAGAAAACCTCTGCAATCCCCAATAGATGCTGGGAGTCACTATACTACCATAAGCATTTTGAACTGACTGATCGAATTCTGATTATTATTTACACAGTAAAGTTGGAAAGATTTCATAAAAACAAAAAGCCTAAAGACAGGTAAATATGTCTGTACTATTTTGTGTGGAACAGTTTTAAGAGTTCCTTGCAAGGTAAACTGGAATTAGTTGGCTGCGGAATATCTGTTTTGAACATAAAAGAATGAACATTTTAAAAAATTATCTGCGTTTGGATGTGTGTGTGTTGGGGAAGGGAAGGAGTGGGTGAATCTGTAGACAAACTGTGCCTTTCCTTTGTTATTTTAAAGTATAACGTTACAAGTGGTTTAACTTTTTGCAAAGAATCATGGCAAAGCACTTTCTAGGAACAAAACAATTTACAAACTGACAATGACATTTTTGGGCCACAAATTAGCAAAGGTTTTTGCATGGATATAGGATTATATTTCACTTTTAAAATTTCTTAAATATGTCTTCGGAGTTTAGAAAAATGATGCATATATTTCGTAGATTTGTGTGCCCCAAAGGAAAAAAAAAATTAAAAAAGTTGCTTCCACCTCTTTTGGAACTTTGTTACACAAGTTCTTAGTGCAAAGACTGGTAAAGGTAGAACAGCAGAGCTGCTAGCATTATCACTCCATACAACAGCATTAATAAATCTGAAATTACTTAGTGAGAAAAAGTGGAATTGAGTGAACTCACCCTTAACTGAGCTGAGGCCAAGAACTGAAAAGGGACATTCAAAATCTTTAGAAAAGTTAGAGTCCTATTCAGAAAACCAAAGGTAGACCCGTCCACTTCCCCTGGAAGACCCGTTGCTGTGGTAACCTGCAGTCACCCCTCAGAGTCGGTACATGCTGGGGGAGGGGATCCTCCCAGAGGCTGGGGGATGGTTAAGAGGGGAAACGGGGGAGGGAGGAGGAAAGAGGGTTAAAAGAAGATGAAACCCCTTGGGTGCGGCAGGGGTCAGGAAGGTGGGCTTACTACTAGGAAATTCAACACGCCCAAAAGAAATTCAAAACACCAGTTAAAACAATGTCTGGACGCTGGAGTCGTATTATACAGTTCAGCTAAAGTTTGAACCATTAGAGGCGCTTCCCTCCCTCCCTCCCCGGCGGGAACAAACCACTCTTTGTGAGTTCCTGTCTATGGAAAACGAAGCCAGAGTTTCGTCTCATCAGTTACAAACTGAATGCTACTTCGCAAAACTAAAATCTTGACTTTCTTAAATTAAACCTATGCTTCCCAAACTCTGCTGCACTATTGAAATCACCGAGGGAACTTTATAAACTACACACCGTGTTTTAATTGGTCTGGGGTGCAATTTTGAGCAGAGTTTTAAAAGTCTCCAATGATCCTTTTGTGCAGCCAGTTTTAGGAACTACAGTACTCTAAGAAAGGAAAAAAGAAAGCACAGTTATCTCCCTTTGTCTTTTTACGGCTAATAATAGAAATTAGCTGGCTTTCTCCAAGCACACACAGGACAATAGGTTTCTTGATAAATAGGAGTCCCCGGTATGCCCTAACAATACTTTCTTTGAGATTAAAAAAAAAAAAAAACTGGCAACATAAGCCCTTTCTTCCCAAGAGAGCAAATATCCTTCTTACCGAAACACCAAACTTACACATCTATTTTAAGAGCGAATTGGCAGTGAATACAGCTCAGAACTTGGAGGACGAGCTCCAGGACCAGAAGGAAACTGAACCCGCAGAAGCCCACCAGCATTCGCGGGGGTCCTGCGGCCACCGGGGCTGGGCGAAGGCCGGGGTGTCGGTCGGGCCCCGCAGGCTGCGCCCCAGTAAAGTTGTTCCAGGGAACTTTGCTCCCGTTTCCAACCCACGCCTCCCCGGGAGAGGGGCGCGGCCCCGCCACCTGCTCGACGCCTAGGCTGTTCGGCCGCGCCCCCTCCTTGGACCTCGGCCACCTTCGGGGGTCGCGCACTCAATGAGCGCCCGTACTGCCGGCAGGAGCCTCGGGGGGTTCGCCTCGCCCCTCCCCGGCGTCCTCAGCTGCAGCTAGCCCTGCCCTCGGGCCCGGACGCCAGGACCTCCGCGCGGGGCCAGCACCGTCCCGCCTGGAGCTCTTCCGGAGCCCCACCCGCGCGGCCAGTGCCTCTCGAGCCGGGACGGGGGATCCGGGCGCCCCCACAACCCCTGTTCCGACGCCGGCCGGTAGCCCCGTCCCTGCCCAGCCAAGCTCTGCCGCTCCGGCCCGCGGCCGGGAGCGCGCCCCTGGCCCGGCGGTCCGACGCTGCGCACGCGCGGAGGCGCCCGCCCGCTCGCTCACGGTCCCCTCACTCACCGCTCGCTGTCCTTGTCGCCTCAGGCAGCGCCCGCCGTCTGCTTTGCTTACTGCTCGCTGCCCCGGCTCGGTGCCCGCTCCTCAGGCCCCGGCCCGGGAACTCGGGGAACCAGCGCCCGGCGGGCTCGGCGGGCACCCGCACGCAGGGCACGCTCCACGGGGCCGCGCACGCGCGCACCCGAGCGACGGGAGGGGCGGGGCCGAGCGAGCTGCGCGCCCGGAGGCGCCCCTGGATACCGGGCATGCGTAGTGCCTTTCCCTTCCAAGGGTCTGGTGGCGTAGTGGGCTGTGACCCTGGACCTGTGAAACGTAGGGAAGTGGAAGAGGGCCAAAAGTCACCCTTCGCTGAGAAGCAAGTTTGCTCTTGTCTCACCAGTTGCAGTCTTCTTCTCTGTTATCATTCGTCAATTAAGGTGTTAAATATTTATTGAGCACCTACTTTGGCCGAGCCTTTGTGCAGAACACAGGGCATCCTCAGGTAATGGTGAACCGATTGCATTTGGCTTTGGGATTCCTTTTCGGGCACTGAATCCAGCCCTCTCTTTGAACAGATGAGAAACGTGCATAAATAGAGATCATCCAGTACCTGAAACTGCAAACCTTAACTACACTGTTGAGCAGTTTGGGGAAGGAGAGTTACCTCTGGCTGGGGTGATGAGAAAACTTTGAGAAGCCTGGAAGGGTAAGAGATGGAGTCAGAAGATAAGCTCACCTGGGAGGAAGGTCAACGCAAAGGCAGAAAATACGAGCTCATGAACCTTCTTGGGGACAAGTTTAATCTGAATGTGTTTTTCATAGTGAAGGGCAAAAACGGTGGCAGGAAGGGTACTTGAAGCTCGTCTGGAAAAGATTTTTGATGCTTCACTTCAAATTTTCAGCTTTTTTTAGTGGATAACTGATAAATACTAAAGGTGTGAGGGAGAAGGGTCTGGTGTTTCTGGCGGTCTGATTAGATGCAGAATTTTGGAATATAAGGTGAAGACTAGCAGTGAAATTCTGTAGAAGTAGAAGGGTCCTGAATTCAAGTGTTGGCATCAGAAATAGAATGCATGGAAACGTTTTCAGAGATTGTGAGATTGTGAAGGACAGGATTCCCTAGTTTTTGTCACTGCCTGTTTGGGTGTAAAGAATTGTTTCTCATGACAGACACCTACTTCATTAGATTAGATCATCATCCTTGGTAGATATTTATTAGTGGATAAATTAGACCTTTAAAATGTACAGCTACAATCACTAAATGCTTCTTTTAACATGAGTTTGGTCCTGGGAGAATACATTTCTACTTAATTAAAAAAACATTAATTTGAGAGACAGTATATGTAGTGAAAAATATATGGACTTTGGAAAACAAAAACCCCTTTTATAAAGTCCAGGTGCTCTGAAACAAACTGTCTGATGTCATGCAAATTACTCAATATCTGTGAGCCTTACTGTGTTCGTCTGTAATGTCAGGGAGGAAGAAATTTTCCTCTTCCCTTTTAGGTTCTTCTGGCTGGTGTAAGAATTCAATTGAGACAGATTAACAGAAGAAAATCAAACAACAGTTTAATAACATATGTGCATGGCAGAGAGCCAGGAAAATGGAGTAACTCACCAAAATGACTGACACCCTTATCTTAAATATTATCTTCAGTTTAAAGGCAAAAGAAGATGTTATGGGTCGTGGTTTGGGACTTGAAAGGGGGAGAAGGCAATTCATATAAATGTTTGGTAAATGTTTGCTGGGTCAGGCAGAGACAATGGGACACAGAGTGGACTTTGATCTCTAAGCCCTATTCCCCTACCATCCCTAGCCCATATTTTTCGCAGGTATCTCTGGTGATTGCTCTATTCCTGGAATAGGCCCTATATCTAAAATTTTTAGGCAATTACGGGGGGAAGGTCAGAATTTCTTCCTGAGTCTTTTGGGCCTTGATTGTTTTCAGTTCTAAAAAAAATCTGCATACCAAAGAGACATTTTGGGGTGGCAAGTTTTGTTCCCCTACAGTAGCATGGAATCATAATATTTACCTTGTATGATGGTTAATTTTATGTGTCAGTTTGGCCAGGCCACAGTACTCAGATATTTGGTCAAACATAGTCTAGATGTTTATGCGAAGGTATTTTTTTTCAGGTGAGACTAACATTTAAGTCAGTGGACTTTGAGTGAAGCAGATTGCTTTCCATAATGTGCGTGGGCCTTATCCAATCAGTTGAAGGCCCAAATAGAAAAAGACTGACCTCCCCTGAAAAAAAAAAAAGGAATTCTGCCAACATACTGCCTCTGGACTTGAACTGCAACTCTTCCCTGGGCCTCCAGCCTGCTGGTTCACCCTGCAGATTATGGATTTGCCAGCCTCCACAATCATGTGAGTCAATTCTTTAAAATAGGTCTTTCTCTCTCTCTCTCTCTCTCTCTCTCTCTCTCTCTCTCTCTCTCTCT